>NW_017535252.1:248799-270681 GCF_001853355.1 Bactrocera latifrons
AAATAACTTTTATGTGACTTTTTAACCGAAATCAAAACGTGGCCCTACATAAAATAACACGTGACCCAAAGTACAATGAAAAAAATTGCTCCACGGTCTGTATAATTAATAAAAACAAAAATAAAAAATCTTGTAAAATGAAGTTTTAGTTATAGTCTGTCTAACCGAATTTTTTAATTTCGAAAAATTTTCCAATTTACGGAATTTAAAAATTTCCAATTTTACGTCATAAATGTCACACTTTAATTATATTCATAAAATTTTTTAATAAAAATATCGAAAATCCGGCTCGACAGACTATAGAGAAAACATTTTCGAATATTTAAAAAAAAAATCGCATCAACAAATGTTAAAAACTGTATGAGTTATCTTGCAGACCGTGCCGCGAAAAGTAGTTTCGTTTAAACGGCCTGCCCCAAACGAAGGACAGCTACTTGTGTGCATTAAACTCACGTCGGGCGGTCTGATTTTCTACCATAACCGTGTATCTATTGGGAATTTTTAAGTTGACTTTCACAGAAATACGCCTAAAACTATAAAGAATAATAACCTATAAAAAATAGATTTTTTGAAAATTCTGAAAGTATGTAACTCCTTAACTGTGGCATCGAAGAATTCTTCGTTTCTATGATAAGCGAAAGGGGTGATCTGTTACTTTTCTAGGACATCGCCGTATTAATTTTCATCGATCTGAGAAAGGGGTACAATCATGCTGAATCGTTTACCTCGCTCGCTGACCAATGTCCACCGTATCCCGCTAGGTCATTGTCTGGTAGTGCAAAGAAGTAAGTAAGAGAGAATGAGTGAGAGGCAGAAATCATAAGAGAAGCCAAAAATTCACTTTGGTTTGCGGCACTGACGTTTGAATATCACGAAAAATAGATGTGCCGTATGCAAATAGGAATTTTCATATAATTTTCATATTTTGTACACCACTACACATTGATTCAATATTCTATCTGGGGCTACCCATAAACCATACTTAAATACAATTTTTCCTGTTTCTGAGTGTTCACTGACACTTGGTATATCCATTTCCATTTTTACCAAAATCTGCTGTAGTAAAATAATCTGTGTGCATATTTGCTTTTGAGTGTGGGATGATGGTTTCTGTTATGCCTAGCAGATGAAAGTGAAAATTGGTACTGAAATATGTACTCATACTCATCACATAAGCTCCATTGCTCGAGTGGAAGTGTGTGAGAGGTTTACCTTGCATGTGGCACATTCACCGTCATATCATTCTCTTTATACCACATTTCTTGCCTAGAAATAAAAACGTTTATTCCTTAGATGAAATTCCAATAAAACAAGCACTTCCTGAAATGAGCGCTTATTAAGTGTAAATTTGTTAGTGCGTTTGTATTCGAAAGAATAATACAGTATTGTACAGCTTTGGTCAGTTTGTTTGGTGTCACTTGTTCACTCTGAGTGACGATAGATAAAGTTGATTTCAGTCAAATTTGCTGAATAAGCAGAATATTTAAATGTGGTAGATGAAACGTTGAACTTTGTATTGTTTATTGAATGTATCAAGTGGTAAGAGGAGTTGCTGAAGCAATACATGCTGCTTTTTTCTATTATTGCATATTTTACTTATAATATTTATTTTAATTTATTCAAATTTTCAAATATATATTTCATAACACTGAACTTGGAGCAAGTTTTTTCAGGAGATTGAGTCATAAGTTAAAAAGTAATCACGTTTCTATGAAGTTACCCGCCAAAATTGAAATATTTGGTTTCGAAATTGATGTTATTAAAATAAAATTGGCATTTGTAGTGTAGTATATTAGTTCTGAAAGTTATAGAAATGGCGTGTGAGACTGGATTCTTCCCTACCTTACCTATAATAATTTTAAAATATGCCCATCATTTATGTTTGTCTGTTATTCAAGTGGTGTATATAAAAGGTCAAAGTTAAATCGTCGTAATCAATTCAATAAAAATTATATTAAAAAATAATAATAGATCAAGTATGTGGGAGAGATGGAGACGCTGCCGAAGAGGAGCAATGAGCCTTTTCGTCAATGGACCTAAGCTGAAGGGAAAGGTTGGAGGGGGAGTCTTCCATGAGGAGCTCATAACCAATTCTTGATTCACACCGTTTGCCCACTGTAGTTGCCGTCAAGGTAGCAACAGATGCTCTTCTGTGGTTTGTTTTAGGTTCGCAGTATGCATTTACTGTGATTGCAAAACGGCTGTCCAAGCACTAAGCTCACTGAGCTCACACAGGGAGTGACGATGATCTTGCAAGAAAAGATATCCTTGCTTGGGCTTCGCGCAAGCTCAATAAACCGTGATCTGCAACCAGCACTTGTGGAGTTGCGAATGCTTTCCAGTCCAGAGTGGAACGAAAAAAGTCCATTGAACTGCTAGCTTTCCGTAGGGTTCACGTCGCCGCTTTCATAGATGGCTTGTTTATTACCAAATTTTGCCATCACGGATTCGACGACGGATTGTGCAAACAATCAAGAACTATTGGAGATATTCTAAAATAAACTATACTTTCTTGAGATCTATTTCAATTCAAAGAGCTATGTACATATTTATGAAAGCTCAAAATAAAGCTAAAAGTACATGCAGAATAGAAACGATCTTCATAGCAATAGAGACCAATGAGATGGACTCTTAATAAGATTTCACCCACCCAAACATTTTAAGTATGCTATATATTTTTTAGTGACACTACAAACTCGTAAAGGAAAATTTGTTGTCGCCGCCAACACTTCGAACTGTTGTATAGGAGATGATTTTCTGTGCTGTAAACGACTTTTGGCAGTGGTGGATGCTGGATGAAGAACGGTTGTTGTATAACCTAGTAATGTACGGTTATTGCTTTGGTTGGCTTTTGCGCATTTTGGGTATTTTGTTGTCGCCATCTCTCAGCCTCACTTAACATTATTGGAAATGTTACAATATTTACAATGTCATCTTTTGTTATTGATGTAAATGATTTTCACATGATAAAGTGACCTAGAAACTTTAAACTTTTGACTGAATAACACTAATTGTAGTACTTTAGCCTTTTTCGAGATTTTATGGTATTTAAAAAGTATTGAACCTCGAAATTAATCAACTTTATATATAAACGATCAGCACGACGATCTGAATCTATTTGCTGTGCCAGACTGTATATACGTAAACTGGCCCGTTAGTTTTTGAAAAAGCGGTCTGAAATTTTGCACACGTCCTTTTCTCTCTTGCTTCCATACAAACTGAGCTATTGGAATCAAGTGCTTGTATGGAAAGCTTTCTTGTTCGACAATATATCTTAACGAAATTTGGCATAGGCTATAACCAAAGGCAACGATGCAATTTCCAAAAGAATACTTCAGACCTAGTATTTATAACATAGAGTCGTCATACAAACCGATGAATTAAAATCTGGTTTTTGTAAGGACTTGTTTATATTAATATATCTCGAGTGAAAGAGAGTTTATCTTGTTTTCTGGTTTTTATGTGTTCATTGTTTTCGGAAAAAAATTGTGTGGTTTAGCTCTGATCTAGAATGGACTTGGTCTAAACCTCAAATCCCTAATATAAAGAATTATGATCCTCTACTTGACGTTTTCCACATCAACTAAACTGTGCCGTTTTTCAACTTTTTACCATATAATTTTAGATGACATGGAGTAAAATAAAAATAAGTTTTAATTAATGGAATTTAATATAAATCAAAAAAATAGGAAATTTTAATGAAATTCGTTAAATTCTTTCCGAACATTTTTTAGAATAAATGTTTGCCAGCACCTGCAGGAAATTCCCCGGTTTTGATTCTTGCACAGTGCAAGATTATAAAATATTCATTTACACCCAAACTTAGCCTTTTGTTCCTTTTTTATAATGGTTGTCCATTAATTATTACCTATTATGCGTTATCTTTGTTGTATCATCTTTATATAATATATGAAAATTACGTGTTTCTTTGTTTGTCCGCAATGAACTTCTAAACTATTGAACCGATTTTAGTAAAATTTAGCACACTGTGTCCGGTTCCAACCAACTTAGAAAACATAATAGTAAATCACAAATAAAAACTACAGTAAAAGCTCTATAAAATGGACGCTCTACTAAGCGGAAATCTCCATTAACCAGGCACATTGATCCTTCCCACAATTAGTTGGTATTTATGAAGTACAATCTATTAACTGGACAGAAAGGCTAGTAACCAGAAATTGAGAAATTCGTTATTTTTTCCAATGGAATTAATTTGTATGCATATATTAAAAATTAAGCCTCAAGTACAATCCCTTGAATTCTTATACCGACACACACATTTTCGCCTTTATTCGTAAACAAAATTTTTACTGTATTGAATAGTTTAGTATATGATATAAGTATAAAATGGTATCATCGCGTGGTACATATTTAGTTTAGTTTAGTATATATTTTTCATTGTTTATGATGTATTATCTATTACCTATTATTTGCGTCCTCTACCATCTATAGATTTCCATTGTCTTATAATGGAGTGGTGCTATGTGCAGTATTGTGCAAATGTTGACAGTTGATACCCATAATCCCTGTCAATTGGCTCACTCATTACCGTTTTGCTGACGATACAAGCTTTACGCATACAATATCCTTGCAGCAGTAAGTCAAAGCAATCAGCGGCTGGCTTATACTTAGAGACCGCACGCATATCCAACTTTTTCGGCTGTGTGGTCATATAAGCTTTTATCGTGTACATATGTATTAAAATATATGTATTGACATATTTACCACATTACTGCGAGGAATTACAGTTCAATCAAATGTCTTTTCATTATCTCCTCAAGGATACATAAACTGTAGCGCTTTATATATACATATATATAAATACATAATTCACGTTTGCTTGCCTACACACGTATACATTAATACGCATATGTATGGGTATGTGTTTATCCTCAGAGCTCCATCATGGGTTATATTGCACGAGGCAATCGCGCAGCACAAATCAACTCGACTATAACCTCAAAAAGCACTGTTTGTTGTTATGCTGCTGTTATTTTTTATTTTAACACTAACACTCCAACCTTGTTTATTATTCCCTTTGTAACGAAATGTTTAGTCGCTGGCTCTGATCACATATGTATGTTGTTCTTTGTAGGTCGCCTAACCTCAACATAGCAGTTGTAACCTTGTTGCATTTATTGTTGTTGTCTCCCCACATTTTCTCTCTACTAAATACTCACTTATTGCAACCGCCTACGGCTTTCTGTTCGTAGCATTTATATGATTTCATTAATCGACACGTTGTGCTCAGCTCAGTTTCCGTACTCAATGGAAATCGGGAGCGAGATTTCAGCGAAATTGTAATGTAGTAGCTCGGCAGTCAGTGCAGAAGTATGCCTACGGAGGCAGTGAAAGTTCCTTTTACGAGAGTAATTCGATAATTATGGCATTTAACGGCGGAACACCAGCGCAAGAAGCCTACTATGATACGCACATAACTACTGGCTGGCGTAGCGTATAAGTAACCTCACATATTTTCGTACTTTTACCGTTTGTATTATGATTGAAGGCTCATTTGCGGTAGGTACACTTGTTTATGGGTAAAATATACATGAATATTAAAGGGAGAGAGATTTTATATGCTACAATCGAAGTTGTGATAGATTTCTTAAAGGTTGTTTGTAGGAATATGTCTAATATAGCAGAAGCTTCTGCAAATACAGACTGCATTTGCTTGATGCCAACATCTCAAGAGCTGTTGTTGTGTTTATAAACGTATCCGAATGAGATGAATAAATCATTATCTACGAAAATGGTCTATCTCACAACTACCTCAGTAAAAGTAAAATTTTGAATTTTTTGAAAAATTTTAAATAAAATTCCAAAATGGTTCTTTTTTTTAAATAACAACTTTCAAGCCAAATGTGTTTCCGACTATTAAAATGTGTAACAAATTAAAATTAAATATATAATTGATCGCATTTATGTTTTATTTATTGTTTTTATTTTTTATTTTAGCAACTATAAAATTTCTCCCCTTTTAGGCATCGCCTACGAGGTAATATCGCTTCAGTTGAACTTCCTTTTATATATAATATTAGAAATTAATATTTTATATAAAAAATTTTGAATTTTTATTTAATATGAGCAGTCAAGCAATGAAATTCAGAGAAAATATTTGTCTAATAATAATTTGTGGCCTTGTGTCGAAAATGTCAAAAATTAAATTCAGAAATCGTCATCCCTAGTGGATCGCATTTTGTTTAATATTTAATATTTAGAACTAAAAGTATTAAATTGGTACAGATCGTGGTCTATGCCTAATGTAATGATTCTCAATCCTATGCCTAATAAATTAAATTTTGGAACTTTGGATGAGTTAATATCAGATTTACTATATCTCACTTGAGTTGATTTGCTGATTTTTATACGATCTGTAGAGATAAGAGTTATGTATCGCGTTAATTGTCCATGTAAAATCTTAAAGCATAGAGCGGAGATAAATAAAATCTGTCTACAGTTGGCCCCAAATTATGTTAAAAGTTAAACAGTTCATAAATAAGTTAAAAAAATTTTACTTAGGGTATAGCAAAACTATAATACCTTTCACAGTGCATTTTTTATATATTTTATTATATATTGGGCAGTCGAAAAAGTCTTCTCGAATTTCTAAACAAATTTTAAATTATTATTTTTAATATTTATATTAATGACTAGCTGACCCGGCGAACTTCTTACCGCTCTTTATAGCTGACCAGACAGACAATGTTCTGTCTTCTTAACTGTGCTTATTGAATTCTAATTGGTATATTAATAAATCAAAATTATTCCAAAAAACAAAGTGTTTATTATTCTAATGCTTTATGATACACTATATTCTTAGTTTTATTTTCTGAGGCGTATATAAATAGTGTTCTTGGTATTCCGACATGGGAACAGGCGACATATAACATCTGACAAACATAAATTTTCAATACACACTGGAAATTGTAACCGTTTAAAGTCGAACGACATGTCGTTCGGATCTAGATGAATCCGTGGAATTAAAACGTCTTCGCCCTTATACTTCCCTTTCAAAATTGTGGTTTCTATCACGTTATTCATTTATCTCTTCACCGCAAGTCGGTAGTCATTGCAAAGACGTAGCTGAATTTAAGAATTCCGTAGGATCGCTCATCCAAACATGATCTTTATAATTTGGTGCAATATTTGGGAAAACCTTTTCAATCAGTTCTGTCATAGATTTCATAAAGTGACAGAAATTAGCAGGGAACGTAATGTACTCAGACGATGAGTCAACAGGTATTTTGAAAAAGTTTCTACAAATTGGTCATTCTGCAGCTCGACTTAATTTGAGCGTTTTAACATCTTTCCATAAGATGGATGACTTAAGCGAAAATCACCTGCCAATAATAACAATGCACTATCAAACTGGTTTTGGTTCTTTCACAAATCTTGTAAAGATCGGTCTTATGCATCTAAAGATTTTTTGTGTGCCCTTGTGCACTCATCCCAAACTATTAATCTGAATTGCTGCAATACTTTGGCCATTGCTGAATTTCTCGAAAGTTTGCTGATTGGAGTGCCATTTATTTGCATGTTCAAGGGCAACTTGAGTGTGGAATGGGCTGTCCGACGCCTTCCAACAACGTGGCTGCAATACCTGACGAAACAAGTGCAAGTGCAATACCGTTGTGATGATATCAAAAATGTTTATCCAGTCCCACCAGTCCACCTGCTCCATCGTTCACTACTTTCCTAAGAGTATCGTATTCATATTTTTGTTGCTCATTTAAAAGAGGAACTTTTTTTTGGGAACGGTTTCTTTTAATGCCTTGGAATCATATTGAGTTTCGAGTTTCAATTCATCATTAAATACCTCATGCATTTGAGCGATTGGGCGCTGTCACTCCTTTTTAAACTTAAATATTGACTAACAGCGTCCATTGGACCAATAGCAACGATATGCAATGTACTGTAGTCAATTTCTTTGTTATAATGAAATGCAGCTATATAGGTGATAAACGCAACACTTTTATTTTGTTGGTACCGGTTCCATCGGTACCGTTCAACTTCATTCCGTGTTTCACCTTGCTCATCAGTTTGATTTGCTCTTATATTTCTTTGACTTGCAGCATTATGGGTTCTGCGACTAGAGTTTGCATGTCTAATTTCCGGCATTTTTAGAAACAAAACTTCAACTGAAAATAAAAAAATACTATAGTACCTATTCTTTTGTAAAAGTATCAAAATTGTTTATCAAAACTTTCCAACACTATATTAATTTGGTTAACCTTGTTGAACAAACATTTCGGAAAAAACGCACAGTACAAATTATGTAGAAACCAATGTGCACTCAGAAATGGTAAATGAATTATCTAGGTATTTTGTTATTATAACTCCGACCACAGGCCAACTCCGACCGATATATTTGTAAAGAGCATGTAAACTACGTTTCTTTGTTTTAATGGCAAAGACGTGAATATTACCGCCAGTGATACATTATTTTATTATAAAAGTGAAAAGTAAAATGAAAAGAAAGTTGAATTTACGTTGTGTTAAAAATCATTTATAGTCGATTTATAAACAACATTTTTATACCCTGAACAGAGTATATTAAATTTGTCACGAAGTTTGTAACACCCAGAAAGAAGGGTCGGAAACCCTCTAAAGAATATATATATATAAATGGTCAGTATGTCGAGATGAGTCGATTTGGCCATGTCCGTCTGTCTGTTTGTCCGTCTGCCCGTCTGTCTGTATATATACGAACTAGTCCCTCAGTTTTTAAGATATCGCTTTGAAATTTTACGAACGTCATTTCCTCTACAAGAAGCTGCTCATTTGTCGGAACTGCCGATATCGGATCACTATAACATATAGCTGCCATACAAAGTGAACGATCGGAATCAAATGCTTGATTGGGAAAGTTCCTCATTTGACGAGATATCTTCACGAAATTTGGTATGAGTTACTTTTTGTAGAAAAAATGTAATATCAGAAGAAATTATTCAGATCAGCTCACTATAGCATACAGCTGAAACAAACAAACCGAACGATAAGAATCAAGGGCCTGTATGGAAAACTTTGGCATTTGACGTGGTATCTTCACGAAATTTGGTATGAATTACTGCTTAAGGTAACAATATAATCTCCATAAAAATTGTTCAGAACAGATTACTATAGCATATAGCTTCCATACAAACTGAGCACATAGTTACTAACATAAATGCATCTGTGAAGGGTATTTAGCTTCGGTGCAACCGAAGTTAACGGTTTTTCTTGTTTGGTTTCTATTCGGGTGCGTAAATGTACAGAGAAGATGGTTTTCCAACTCGGGAACAGACCACGTAGAACCGACGCGCACTCATGCAATAGTAGTTACGATAATTTGGCCAATGTTGCCTTAAACATTCGTGATGAGTTCATATTTTGTTGAAATTAATTCACAAAAGGCAGGTGGAATTGATATCAAACCACTGAAACCGAAATATTCCTATTTCTAATTCTTATCGAATACGATGTAAAATGTCTTCGGCAATGTAATTTTGGTCGTATTTCATAATTTACGCGGAAGTTCAGTGGAATGTGAAGTAGCTATCGAATCGTTCATCGTTTGATTCCATTGATTATCATGTTCCAGACATTGTAATTGCTGACATGCTTCTCAAAACTTTGCACACACTCTACCATTCACAGTACGCAATGAATCAAATGAAACTGAATCACGAACATACATTTATCAATAGCATCCGAAGATTAGGATTATGTAAATTCGTTTTAAGGAATTAGTTGAGAATACACCCGGTGCATTCTATATATAATATCAAGGAATTTCCGAATAGAGCAATGTTCTCGCAAACGAATCACTCGTTAATGTCAATTTCGTTGCTGGCGGTGTTTCACTAGCTGTACTGTATTCTCTGGGTTGAAATACACGCTTTTGTCTTCTCTTAAAGAACTGCGGGATGCACAACAGTCGGAAAAGGTTCATGAATTTCAAAAGTAAATATCCTTCAAAGCCCTTTATCGCAGTTTAGGTTTCGACCTTTTGATACTTGCTGATCTCATCTCGTTCAAGGCGAATAACCGCAATGTTGCTTTCTTTGGTGACGTATTTGCAATCGTACATATTTTATCGATTGAACCAAACTACGATATCAAACATTGACATGAATTTTGAATGTGAATTGGGCAACAGTGGGGAATATGGTACGAATAATATGGTGCTATGCTGATCTAACTTTGATATTCACTCCTCTAAGTTGAATGTTAATTGTTCTGAAATATTCGTCTGATGAGCTACGACGATAAAGTCTCTATGAATCACTTCCATTTCGAAAGAAAAGTACGTAAATAGTGTTTCGTGCATTTATTGTTAGACATACAAATTGAAGTGGGATTGAGGTGTCCGCAAGATCCATTAACCATATTGGTTTTTTTCACTTTGTATAACACTGGATCTTTCTCCACATCAGGAATTTCCGCAGAAACGATTTCATCAATTTGATCTGGTGTAACCACCATCCAAAGAAGAATGTGTGCGTGCGGCAAACCTCTTTTTTGAAACTCAACAGAGTACATCCAGCTTCTGACTGAACCATATATACATACGTTATATTGCTTCAGGAATTCAATCAGTAATTGAACCGGAATAAAAAAGCAAGCGACCGAAATTGAACGATTCAAATAATTTACAAATCAAAATATTGAAAAACAAAAGAAAAAAAATTTATGGAAAAAAGTCACTTTTTGGAAATTTTAAATTTTTCGACTTTCCCTTATGAAAATTAAAAGATTTTTTTATTTTTAAGCCTTTCCAGATCCTCACCGAACAACTTCTGGAAATTTCATAAAGATTGGTTCAGCCGTTTTCGAGCGTTAGCGTTACTAACAAACAAACATTCATTTTTACTTATATATGTACATACATATGTATGTACTTGTATGTATAAAAGAAAACGTTTGTATAGGAAAAAGATAAGGGCTATTTTTAGAGGGTAGCAGAAACCATCTCTGAATTGGCCAAATTTGTCCAGGCGTTGTTGAGTTATGCGTTATTATAGACGCGACTTTACGTGATGACGTGACCAAACGAAGAAGCTATTAATTTTTATATGTATAGATTAATAAACAAACAAATATGGACCATTTTGATCGACAATTTTTCTGCTAAAGACCTCAGTCCATCAGTGTATATCAAAATTTCCAAATTTCCAGTACGGAAGTGAGCGAACCATTGTTGTGCTACAGGAACTGATATAGCATTGGTCGCTTGCGTGACATTCTTCCCTTTTTTATAAAAAAAAAATCCAAAATATAGCGAATTTCTTCATTATTTTCACTAATTTTTGAGCAGCTGTAAATTTTTTTCAACTTCCTCGAATTTAATTTTTTGGTTTAATGAAGCTTAAAAATTCACCTTTCCAACACTATATGGTATGACACGATGTGATTGGTAGCACTGGTAATATACGACTGCAACGACATCCATTGACATAATACGAAAATACTTTATCGACCACCCAATATTTTGTAGGGTCCCCGATGTTTTTTTCTGGGTGTTACAACCATCGTGGCAAACTTACCATATCCTTTTCAGGATACAAAAAATGTGTCTCCATCTTCGTCTGCATTCGAATAATATTTTCGCTGTTGCTTAAAATAATGTTTAGTGTGTATCTTGGGCACAGCAATATGTAATTGGATCTATTAACGGGTGATCCAAATATAGGTACTTTTTTCAGTAGCCTGTTTTTAACAGATCACGCGTGAGTAGTGTAAGCTGTCATACTATTTTTGTTCAGTATTGTTTAGCATTTCTTCGCGGAACTTTGTTACGAAAACTCAAGTTCTATAAAGATTGTGTTTCACGCGATTCGCTCAACAACTTAATTGTCCTACCGAGCGTACTATTAGCGCATAATGTTCAACCGAATAGACTACGTCCACACGCAGTGAGGAAAGAGGTCAGCCGTAGCTGAGAGCGTACAAGAAGACCGTCAAGAGTCGATACGTTGCCGTTCACAGCCACTCGGACAGATTTATGCAACGACTTGGCGCACTTTACGCATTATACAAGAATTGGAGCCGCTCAACCTTCCCAAGCGACATCGCTTCGCTCTACGGGTTCTCGTAAAGTTCTAAAAGTGTCTGACGTTTTCGAGAAAAATTTTCTTCAGCGATGAGGCCTATTTCTGGTTCATTGGGTATGTAAACAAGCAAAATTGAAACAATGTAGCGATTAAGAGCAACCTGAAGATTTTCACGTGCGGTTGGTTTGGTTTGTGAGCGGTAGAAACATCGATGTTTATTTCTTCAAGAATAATACCGGTGAGAACGTAATCGTCAATGGCGACTGTTATAGTGCCATGATAACCGACTATTTGATGCCTGAATTGAAGCTCGTAATCTCCGCTATATGTGGTTTCAACAATACGTCTTCACTTCCCACACATCGCATCAATCAATGAATTTATTGAGAGAACACTTCGATTACCAGATTATTTCATATTTTGGGCCGATTCATTGGCCACCAATATCGTGTGATTCCTCGCCGTTAGTATTTTTCCTTCGAGCAAAACATCACGCGCGCCATTCGCCAGTTACCTCTCAAAATATTAGAACGAATCATTAAATATTGATCTCAATACATAGATGGACCATCTGAGGCATAGCCACGGCCAAAACTTGAAAGAGATAATCTTCAAAAAGCAAATGCCAATAATGTTCATCCGAATAATAATAATCATTAAATAAAATTGAAGTTTTTGTGTTTTTCTTTGAAAAAGTAGGGAACCTAAAAATGGACCAAGTTTTAGAGAAGTAATAAAAATAAGTAAGTTTAATAAGTTTTGTCGAAGTCGGAAAGTACATACATATATATCTTTGTGTTTGATCTTTGCAACTAGCGAGAGTAAGAAATGTATGGTTTGAGCTACATTTAGTCTTTTCCTACTTGTTTTTAATAAACGTATACAGTATTGCATAAATCGTTTAAAATACCGAATACTAAAGAGAAATTAATTTGGGAGGGGTTATCAACATATACAATACTAAAAAATTGAGTTACTCCGAGTGACTCCGATTCAAAGCGCTATACACATGCACATGTATTACATTTTTGAACAAGTATGTGTGTTCCAAACATATACATATGTAATTGTAAACACGTAAGCGTCACATCGGAATGTAAATAAATATAGTTTAAAAAAACTAAAAAACAATCTTTTAAAGCATATTAAACTAAAAAGTGCAAAATAATTATTTGTATAAACTAACAATAATAATTAAGGAAAAATTCCTACATTACTGTGAAAATAGCGTGGAATGCTCGGTATATGAAAAATATGTCACAAAGCACCCCACGCTTTTCTCACAATAATACAGGAATTTTTCCTTCATTATCATTGTTGGTTTATACAAAGAATTATTTTTCACTTTTTAGTTTAATGTGCTTTAAAAGCGTATTTTTTTAGTTTTTTTGAACTATATTTATTTGTAGTTTTTTAGTTTGATGTGGGAGACGCCAAATTTGTTAAAATATGCACTATGACATGTAGTATTGGTTAAGTAAATCGATAATTAGACAGCATTTAATATCTACTCGTAACCTTTCATTGACTAATTGGTTTATTATTTGCGACCAAGTTCTATTGACGACTGTACGAATTGTTACTTCTTAGTCGAATCATTTCTTCTAAAGCTTCACTATCATATGGGATTTTACCTGTAAACTTTGAACAGTCTAGTTCTTCAATTCGAATTCCGTCCAAAGATCTACAACGACTAAGTGCTACATAATCTTGTCCAGCAGCAAACAGTAGAGGGCCCAGATAAATTACTGCATGTTCTACTGTGCAACCTTGAATCTTATGAACGGTCGACGCCGAACTCAGTATGCTATTTAAATGTTGCCAAAACTAGTTTAATATATATGTTGCATACTTTTAAACTATCGCCTTCCTACAGTCCAGCTCAAATATTCCAGGTTTCAGTCCACTTAAAAAAGTTACAAACATACATATATTTGTACATACAAGTGAAGCTAATAAAAGCGTATTAAAAACCGTTGTGTCTGCGTGATATGCCTTCCTCTGTTTGCACTTAGGCTGAGTGGCTGCTTTTGAATAATTTATATATGTATATGCATATGTAATTCGTAAGCAGAAGATAGTGCATGTGGCATTGATACCATTATCAACTACAACAAATAAGGGTTAATTGCGTAGCTGACACTACAAATATATATGTGACCTGGTCTACGGAAAGGGGGCTTAGGTGTCAAAAAATCAATTTTCACTTTTTAGTTGATTCGGATGGAAGATCAGATGCTTTGTTTTTAACAGCTGTTTGCCAGAAAACTAGTTTCACACCTTAGCTCCCTTTTCGTAGACCAGTTCACATATGTATATACATCAATGCTCTATGTCGGTCTGACGCCGAAGCAGGAAGACAACAGAAAACCAATCGCCTGAAGTTTACGATATTATGTGCATACAGCTGAAAAATTAATTGAACGCATGAAGACTGTGAATAAGTACGTATATACTGCTTCACTATTGTTTTAGTAGACATTAGTTCATAATTCCTGAAATATTCTCAAACTATAATTGCCATGAATGTTTAACTTTTAAAATTGAGTAAGAAACAAGAAAACACGTTATAAGAAAAAATTGATCTTATTTTGATTGGTCAGTTTTTATATAGCTGATAGAAAAACTTAGTGGACTTAGTGCTGTGATATTGGCGGTTTCCAGACATGAGCATTTTCAGATCGATATCTCAACAATTCAGGGACTAGTTCACGTATACGCGGAGGACGGACATACAGACAGACAAAGCTAAATTGACTCAGCTCGTCATGCTGATCATTTATGCACAAAGGGAGGGAAAACATTACCATGAGAATATGAGATCAACGATTCTAGGACAATGCGGATCAAAGTTAGAGAAAAGGAGAGGGAAGAAATATAAAATTTAGTTTGTTTTATGTAATGTGAATTGAGAAAAGCTGAGATCAAGTTAATCTACAGTTAATGTGCTTCTAAACTTTAGCTAACTACATCTCTCCTCTCGGGAGTATTCCACAGGTGAATAAGCAATACTTAAAAGAAGTCGTAAAATTCATTTTATTTCAATTTTACTAGCGCACATATGAAAAACACATATATACTCATATTTGCATGCACGCATTTAATCACATTAGCGACTGAGGCAATCGACGTGGTGAAATTTTAAATTCATGTTAATTTCAAAAACGCATTGCGTGGTTTAATGAACCGCATTTTGTTACTCCTCTGGTGTTTCTGCATGTGAGGAAATAAAAAAATCTATTAAATACATACAAACATTTTGCAAATGTATTCCACATATATGTATGCACTTCCCTTTCATTCGCTTGCATTTGAGGCACTCAGCTCACTACAGACCAGTGTTTGTGGCGACGCCCACGATTTGCTGTTGCTTTTGATTTTGCTTTTTATCTGCCGTAAATCCAGTTTATTTGCCATTATTAGCTAAACACAAAACATATCTTACATCGAGTGTATTGAGTGTAATAAAATTTCACAATAAATTCCCATATTTTTTATTTAATGCTTCGACGCACAGCTTCAGTGTTGATCCCTAACCCAAAAAAACCACCAGATGAACCCTTCTCATATCGAAAGTGTACGAAAGCATAATAAGAAACCGCTTGGAGATTGCAATCCAGGAAGCCGGCGGACTATCATAAAGACAATGCACTGAAAGAAGTTGTCGACACTGCGAAAAGGGCAGTAAGTGGTAAAAGATGGAAAGGTGGTACAAAAAAATATTGTGCTCTGATCACCCTGGATGTGAAAAATGCATTCTACTCTGCTAAATGGTAAAATATACTCGAAGCCCTATATGGAATACGCGCCCCTCAGTACTTCATGAATATCATTATGGGTAATTTTAAAAATAGAAAGGTGATCTACGACACCACCGAAGGCATCAAGAGCTACCCTATTACAAGTGGAGTACCACATGGTTCTGTTCTAGTCCCTCACTTATGGAACCTAGTTTATGATGGGGTGCTAAGAATTCCACAGGCTAAAAACTTTAAGCTAATCGCATACGCGGACGACCTTATAGTGTTAGCAGTAGGTAAACATCTTGATGACCTACAAAATAAATGTAATGAATGCATAAATGGTCTACGCCAATGATTTTCTTCCAAGAGTTTGGAACTATCTGAGCACAGAACAGAGGTATTGCTCATAAGCACCAGGAAAATTGAGGAAAAAATAACTCTCACTATAGGAGAGTGCGTGATTATTTCACAACCGCAGCTGAAGTACTTAAGGGTAATATTGCACTCCAAGCTGAAATTCAAGCAGCGCTTGGCAAACATAGAAAATAAAGCAAGTAAGATGTATAACGCCTTATCAAGAATGATGGCAAATAGAAGCTGTATGCGCTCCAGCCACCGACTTCTAATCGCAAAAGCTATGAGCTCAGTTATACTATATGCAGCACCAGTATGGATACAGGCATTAAACATAAAAGCATATGCCAAACCAATAAGTTCAGTGCATAGACTCACAGCAATAAGAGTAACAAGTGCTTTCCGAACTATTTCCAGCGAAGCATCTGAAGTACTAGCTAGTATGCCTCCCATAGACATCCAGTGTGACGAGCTCACGAGATTATATGAGCTATCAGCGCCAATCACAGAAATTCAAAAAAGAGAAGAGAGAAAGAAGAGCATAACTATATGGCAGCAACGGTGGCAAACCTCAACTAAAGGACGGTGGACCCACAGACTTATACCTGACATCCATATGTGGATAAGTAGACGACATGGGGACCTGAACTTCCACCTGACCCAAATATTAAGCGGGCATAGGTGCTTCAGAGGCTACCTATACAAATTTCAAAATGACGTCAGTCCGTATTGTTCGATGTGTCCGGAGTCCATAGAAGACTCTGAACACGTGTTTTTCTATTGTCCTCGGTTTCGAAGCATAAGGGAAAGTTTGAAACTGCACTAGGTGGTAGCTTAACGGTGGAAAACTTGATTGCATTTATGTGCCAGTTCTCTGACAAGTGGATAGCTGCTCGGGAAGCTGCTACTTCCATCATGACTACATTAAGATAGCTACAGCAGAGTAGGCGTCAGTCCGTCCGTGCTATAGAGGAGACGTAATATGTCTTGTCGCTCCCATGAAGAAATACTTTATCTGGTGGTTCCGTGGGAGAGTCCTGAGTTGGGAGTAGGTTAGGTTTAGCGGATTAAAGTTCCGTACTCCGGCTTTCGATGCTTCCTCCTACTATATTTGCTAATGTGAGGATTGTGTGCCATGTTAGTCAAGCAGCGAAGATTAACAACTATCGACATTCATATATTTGTACCCTAGTGAGAAAAGAGTAAAAATTTTATTTTTGCTGTGTTCTTATATATAATATGTATTTTGAAGATTAAAACTCTTTTGAGGTTATGCAACAACTGCGGAGAAATTTCAGTTGTTACCAAAAAATTAATATATTCTAGGAGCAAAAGGAAAAAAACGTAAAACACACAATAAATATGGTTATTATTAGAATTATAATATTATAATTATAGATATTGATAATTAGAGTTCGACCACATATCCAAACCTAAAAGGTGTTCAGTGACGTCTATATTCCAAATAAATAATTTTTACATGTTCTTAATCTTAGAAAATGCAGCATACCGTTCACTATTTAAGGATTTAAATATGATCAGCAACGGATCAAACTTCTGATCTTATTTCCCTAAACTAGCCCCTCTTATTAACAAAAGTATTCATTGAATCTATTTCTATAGTCAGAGTTTCTCGAGTGACAACTTTACGTGGCTATATAAGCCAGTTAGTTTTGCTTGAATTTCGCAAATTTTCAATTTAACTTGTTGTTTTCGTTTTTATGTGTGTATCTGACTATGGCTGCCCTATGAGAAAGGGGTTTAGTTATGAAATACGTCACTGATAGTGTTTTGCATAGATTAGCAGAGTTCAGCACTAATGTGATCTTTTACACCTTCACTAAGATTTGAAATCGTAAAAACTTAGAAAGTGAAAAGAAAAATTCAACCTCCGCAGTAGACGTAGTGTTGGAACGATTTTCTGTTTTATGCATATATTATAATATCTAGTTCTCTGTGAAAAAATTTAAATAAAACGAATATTTCAATTGCTTCAAGCTTTTCAATTTGTAGCTTTCCATTCCTGTTTTTCTACAGAGTTTCATATTTTATTTATTTTGCCTCAAGGTTTTTGACTATGTTTTTGCTATGTGGCATGCCTCAAGACACAACTCCCACAACACAAATACAATTGGCATTTATGAAGCTTAATTAAGTAAAATTGTACACTTTTGAACAAAACATACACAGAAATACATAAACATAAACAAGTTAGTAATACTTTGTGCGAGTTACTCACGACTTCAAATTAGTTATTTTATTTGTGCAAGATTAATACAAAATTGTTGCTTTAAAGACAAGCCGTTACCTACGGTTATGATTACAATTTAAAAAATTGATAAGTAGTACTATGTAAGCAGATGATTGGAGCTATATGTTAATGAATGTTTTTAGCTGATCAAACAACATGTATTTTAAATATTGATTGGCTTTTGGACTTTTCTTGAAAGCTACATATATTAAAATATTGATTTAATTATATACAGAACACTTCAGTAGTCATAGTTTAGTGTTTAATTGTACATTGAAAATACAATAACTATTGATAGGTTATGCCATTATACTTTTTTAATTGTGGGAAAGAGAATTCGCTGATCCTGTAGAAACTATTAAATTTTATATGGACTGCAGAAATTGTCGTTGTTATTTAGATATTCAAGAAGACTCAATGAAGTTGCAGTCGAACCACGAGGATAATTGCATTTGTTCAAATACCTCTTTTATGTACATATATGTGTTCATAATCCTCGTGCTGAAAGCCCAAAATTAATGAATGCCACATCGCTTGGTATGCTAAACCAAGAACAATGTTCCACAACTTCGACTGCGAACAGTTTATTCGTCTAATGTTTAACTGTCTACTGAGTCTGTCTCTGTAAAATTATTTTACGAGCTGAACATGATTCTGTTTTCTTACCAAAAATTATTTAAAGAGATTTGTTGTTCCAGTTAAGCATCGTTGAATTAAGGAGAATGTATATATTTTGATATCATGAAAAAAAAATTGAGAATTCAGCCTAAAAGCCTTGATACTTACTTTAAGAATTTTCCAGCTTCATACTATTTACAGTCATCAATGTCATTAACGTAACAATCACAAAGCGATTAATGTCAATTTTGCTATTTTACGAGCTTTCCGGCAAATATTACATATATACATACATTGTCGTATTTGTTAAAGTCAACTTCAATTCATTGGATAATGGTTTGGTTTGCACGTGCACAATGTATAGCCAAAGAATCAGCAATACATTACTCCACCGCTTAATGTGCAAATTCAATCCCCTTTGATATACACGAAGAGAGAGCAGAGTAACTCTTTTAATGGAAGAAATAAGAAGAAGTGAAAATTTCTGTAAAGAAAAAGCCAGCGGCTGCCACCTCAAATATTTCTGTTTGCTACGTCTGCTTGTCCGTCAAACGTTGAACGCTGACGACATCGAATTGAACAATGTTGCTGCTTCAGTACTTCAGTGTGTGTAGAATTCAGGTCTGATCTCTTCGTACTTTTACCTTTAAATCTTTTGACCTTCAACGTGGAATCATTGCAACAGACAGTTTGGGTCACGAACTAATGCCACCACCCACAAAGAAATGAAACCGAGCCTATTCACTAGCCACCAAGCTAAGTGCAAGATAGGGGCGCACAAACGATTATTATACCGCAGATAAAGTTTTAAACAGTTGAGTCGATAAATTAAACGCTTTATAATAAACTTGTTGGACTACAGATAAAATTAATCATTTGTTAATTTGTTGTAGTAGAGATGTGTGTGAAAAGAAGCGAGGAATAAGAAAACTCTGAAAGCGAAAGTTAAAGAGTTTACGTAACCACATTGTGTAGCAACACTAACGGAGTCAACATAACATAACGTCAATCAAATAAGCTATGCCAACGAAAACGTAAGTAAAATTTGAACAAAACTAAAAAAAATTTTAGAAAACGGTAGAATATACTAAAAATGTAACCAATACAATGGATATAAGGGAGAGGAGAAAATCACAAAAAAAAGTAACAAAAGGTAGCACGATGAAGCAGATTTTTTTAAGCATTTTCGTGTTAATAAAATTATAAATCACACAGAGCGACAGCGTGACATTGGCATAAGCAAACCTACAAAGTACATAACTGAGGCGGATAACGCAGCGGACTGATATCAATGATAACAATATAATCGGCGTACGCCAATATCTGTACATTTGTACTTTTTTTATTTAGCTTTAAAGCTCGTAGTATTTTCTCCAGCAATAGATAGCGGAGAGATCCTTCCCAATTCTGATGGAAAGTTTGGTGTTGCTCAACGTCAACTTATACATCCGTATTATCTTTTCGAGATACCAAGTTCAGCCATAGGGACATAGAGGGTGTTCCTATTCGTGGTGTTTGAGTCGATCTTCCGTTCACGATATGGCGCATGGTGAAAATCTAGTCGATAATAGATTCACTGCCATTCAAGAGGCTGGAGTAGTGTTCCCTCTATACTTTCAGCATGCTCTAAACATCAGCCAGTAGATCAATACTTCGTTAAATACAAGAGAACCGGTCTTGAAACTTTTGTTACTTGCCGCATTGTTTCGTAGAATTTCCGAGTCGGCCAGCTTGTCAAGCTCTTCGTACTCACACATTTCGGCCTATCCCTTTTTGTCTGCAAATACGTCTCGCTTCTCTCTTAAACTCTCGATATCTCTCCCACTCTGCACGTGTTGTGGTCGATCATAACGTTGCGCTGCTTTCTCTCCGCTACGACACGACACTTCTCATAACACCAGCTGTTCTTTTTCCAATGGTTCGGTTGTAGCTTGAAATTCCGCGCCACAGTTGGAGGCTGAATTTACCGACCGTTGTACCAAAGATACCTTCTTTGCCCACCCTGACGTTAAAGTCGCCATGCACGATTTCGTAGTAGTCTAAGGTTCTACACACATAAATATGTTCGCTCGCAGTCTCACCTCTGGTGAACAGACGCTGCAATTAGGCCGCTGCTAACACTTAAACCGAGCTGAACCGAAACCGAACGGAACTTGGTTACCGCATCTTACACAAGACTTACTCACGTTTCCATGGTGCACCGCGAGGACACAAGAGTAGGAACTGGGTATAGCCCTACAACTGTAACAGTTTATGCAGAAAAATTTCGGACGTAAGGAAGTCACTTCGTTGAGTTGTGCTAGATATCTGTCATTCAGAGATGTTGCATGAAATATTCCTTCATCCAGGTTTTGCAAGTTCAATTTAAATTCGAGTGACTCTTTTTAGAAAGCTATGTTTCGCAGCTGACTGAGATCCAGAAGGGCTATTACATATACTGCTGGTATTTAAGATTTTATATAGAATTGTCAGTAAATGTACTATGCGCCGAAATGATTATGTACCCTCCCTCACTCCCAACGACATATATATAGTTAAGTTTGTTGAAGTCCTTATTACTCAAAAGTAAAATTAACTTATGGGCATTTTACCATATTTGCAGTCGAATACTGAATTCGCTTTACTAATGTTACATCTTTCTTAATTAAATTTTTAAAATGAGGCCGTTATCATAGGGGAAGGTGGGGAATGTTGGGGAATCCCGGGCCAGCGCGATATTTTTTTCCCTAGTATAGGTTGACAGCTGCAACCAACTGTCATCGGCTCGTCTCATACTAAGCTCAGTTTCTATATAGCACTCGAGCTGTGAACACGTGTTATAACCTCTCTGCGACAACAAAAAGAAATTCGACACTCCGAAAGTTTTTTTCAACTCTGTGTA
>NW_017535252.1:272626-286358 GCF_001853355.1 Bactrocera latifrons
TGAAATCGGTTGGCCCGTTGAAATTGGGCACACCTGCGCCGAAATCAAAACGTGGCCGCAAGACAATGGAGTCAAAGATTTTGACATCGTCTGAGGTTGTCGCAGATCTGCGTGACAAGGCCGAAAAAAGCGGCAAAATTGACGAAGGCAGCCGATGAACCAGCAGCCAAGAAGCAAAAAGGCCGTGGCAAATCGAAGACGCCACGGAAGAGAAGCCCGTCTCCGACCGAAACCGACATCGAGGAAGACTTTGATTTGTGCACGATTTGCAAGAAAAAATGCCGAAGCACGAGAATCGTCAAAACACGGCCCATTGCATCGTTGGGATCGAGGCGTTCACATGAAATGTGCCGGACCGAACCCGAACACTTACACCTGCATCCACTGCGAGTCGGAATAATTTTTTTTCGCCAATTCCTATTTTTTTTTATTATTTATGAATCTCTCTTTCATTTCCATTGATAAATAAACGTTTTTCGTCGGTAACAATCATGTTTTAATCGATTTACAGAGTGGCCCGACATTCCCCACCTTTTTTCAAAATCGAATAATCAGGTTTTTTGCGCCAATGGCTATAACTTTTAAATTTTTGTAGAATTTTATCAAACCAATGTTATCAAAAGGAAGGTTACGACTCGCACTACAAATCCATGCTTTGGAATTTTCGCAAAAAATAACTTTTATGTGACTTTTTAACCGAAATCAAAACCATGCCCAACATTCCCCATCTTCCCCTAACTGTAACCAATCATATTTAAGTAACTTATTTCAAGAATATGTAAAGTGCATATGTTGTACTGAAAGATTCCTGACAAAACCATAATACATTAAATCTATGGTATATCTTCAGCACACCATAAACTGAACCGCGTCAATTTTAAGTTCAATCATCATTTCGAAATATTAAGAGTTCAGATTTTATCTCACCGTTTTCCAGTCAATCAGAGGTTATCTCATAATATATTAATAACATCAAGCCCCTAAATGTAGGCGGCAGTATGTCTTCTAACAATGTAACTGATGCATTTTGAATTTGAAAGGTTTCGTTCAATACTTCGTGTTGATAGTAGAAATCGCCTTGCTGACTTCGCAAGAGAAACCATCCCGATGATTTCCATACAAATATTAATTTTAGTTAAAAAAGGTTGCATCCACATACATACATATGTATGTATAAGGGGCTGGAAAGAGAAAATAATTTTAACTATGTATTCAAAATTCTGAGAAAAATAAAGACATTTCAATAGGTGTACTTTAAATTAATTATGGTTCATGGCGAATATCGCATTCGATGGAACGATGAGCTGTTTGAGATATACGACTATATTGACATAGTTCAGCAAATTAAAAGAAAGCAGCTACGAGGATGAGGAAAACCTTCGCCCCATTAAAAGATTCAAGTGGACCAATTGGCGCCACGTAGCGAAAAGAAGAAACGACTGGCCCGCTGTTGTTAACTCGACTGTAATCGAGTAAGCGGTGTTTACGCCAATAAAGAAGAAGAAGAATATTAAGTTACAAATTTTGCGCATTAACACACCTAATATATTGAAAATAAAAAAATTATAATTTATTTGAACGAGGAATTAGGTGATTCCCCTGAAACATTGTCCATGAAACACATGAATTAAAATATCAGACTTTGTTGGAGACCTGGCAACAGTTAGAGCCACACAACATACAAACTTTACAATATACTAATGTAGGAATTTGAAATTATTTAAGTAAATGATCCATCACCGGCACAGCAAATCTATCGTGAGGAATGCGAAGAGAAATATAAAAAGGTTGTGTTGTGGAGGAGTATGAGCCAAAGGCGAAGCATTTGAAGATATCAAATGGCAACCAGAGACGGAAGTGAGTATTGTAGAGTGAGAGAGAGAGAGAGGTGTAGACAAGGTGCGAATGTTGTTGAAGGAGAAGTGTTCAAAAGGATGAATGATTAAACAAATGAAGGCGTAAAAGAGCGACACGGTACAAATTTGAAGCATTATCGAAATATTAAGGAAATGCGCAAGTTAAACGCCATTGGCGACTAATTAGCGATAAAGATAAGATGGTTTAGAAAGAACGCGATAGATATGGCGAGGAAACGAAAAGAATAGACATCTGAAGTACAAACGAACACTTTTTCTTCCCCTTTGTCCGGTCCGGATCATTTTCTGGTATATCGTTGGTGAATTTGCTGGCGATTAGAAATTGAAGCGTCAAGTCATTTGTTTTGATTTGATGCCTTCGGTGGTTCGTGAATGCTGGATAAAGCGTAACTATAAACAGGGAAAGGAAACACACACGCTTGAGCAACCGGCCATGTGTAACCTAAAGTAGCATACTATTGGCATTTACTGCTGCCGCTAATTCTGTCTACATTCTTTCTTTTGTCTCAGATCATTTATTTGATATTTTTTTCCCTAAGCTCCAAATTGATATCTGGATAATTTCAAATTGGGTGTGAAATTTGTAGGAAAGTTAAACAGCTTTTCGCTGTCTGTCCATTTGTGTCTTTCTTCATTTGTTATCGCATTTTGGCAATTTTTTCGTAGCATTCTTTGTGCCTCTTATTTGTGGTTGGAGTTTTGAAAAATGTTTGCCGACGCGGGATAGGCAATATGCGAAGCACAAAATAAAGAATAAAGAGTGGATAAAATTCCGAGACTCGCGCTGTAAAGACACACAAATTTTGTTGATGTACTAACGGAAATATTAAGTCGCTAAAAGGAAATTACAAGCGATACATATTTATCTACACTTTGGATAGACAATTATTTTCGCAATAAAGATAGCAGGTAACACAGAAAAAAATTCAAGCACACAAAAATGTGTTAATAGCAGATATCAGTCCAGCTAAATATGAAGGAAAGAAAGGAAACGCTCGGCTGCCTGACCGCTTCTTTGTTGGTTTTGCCGTTTTTTGCTTGAAACATTGTAATTGTTATGCAAGTTTGTCTAGTTATCACATTGCGAGAAAAAACTGTATTCTCCTTAAATTTATGTGTCTATAAATATAGAAAATCATGAGAATATTCAAATCCTGCTCATCTGAGTACGGCGATTTTTGGCGTTGTCGTTGTCTGCAAGAACACCATTGGGGAGATGACTTCCTTGAAAGTACTAAAGTAATATATAGACAATTATAAGCAAGGCCGTAGCCAGGATTTCCATGGGGGGTATTAACTAAAAAAAAACATTTCAAATTCAAATTACATATGTACATATCTTTATTCAGGCTTTACAGTGATTATTTACATATAATACATACTTATACATCTTAAAAAATATATTAAAAATCATAAAATAAAAAAACTAAAAATATTTCATTTATTATGTACATACATATGTTAATCTACACCTGTAAATTGTTAAAAACACATATTATATGTACTATATACATATGTATTTATAAAATTAAATTTAATCGGCGACCTTTTTTCGCAGCAAATATGTCAATAACTTCTTTTGTTGACACATTTATACGGCGATGAACCGACATCAATGCCAAACCATTTAATCTGTCTGTGCTTGTTGAGTTTCTGAGGTACGTCTGTAACCTCTTCATTGTTGAAAAAGATCGCTCGGAAGAGCATGTCGTAACTGGCAAAGTTACCAAAATTTTTAAAAGAAAATGCACATTTGGAAATAAATCTTTATCTTGTTTGCCAAAGCTGCAATTCAGACTTAATATAATTGTGTTTTAAAAATTTTTCATAAAATGAAAATGTGTTTTCGTGAAATACTGTGCCAGCCTTTACACACTCTTTTGGTAGCAATTTGTAAAGTTTTGTCACTGTTTATCATTATGCTTTTCAAATCTTAGTTTTAATTGGTTAATGAAATCATCTAAAAGTGGAAGTAAACTGGTTATTCGGTAGTATTTTTTTGGATCTTTTTCAACTATTTTTGCGCGGTTTTGCTGTCGCCCAGTTATTCGAGGCAACGCTATTGTTTCACCCAGAAATATCTACGAACTCTGTTTCTGAGTTTGTACGCATATTTTTAAAATTGTTTATAATGAGATCGACGTGCTGTACAGCAGTCGTATGAAGTTGTTTGAAGAGTTTTGCACAGTGGTAAGGTATATGCAAATATACAATTTAGGCAGCACAAGCTTATCACGAACTAGTTGATATTGATCTTATAAAAGAAGATGCTTTTGATGAAGTATCGCTATTACCACTTAATTCTTCCAATGCACCAACAATCGCTTTAAAAATCTCTTTAAACCTCAGCAGCCCATCATGGTTTTGAACCCATCGGGTCTCGCACATTGCAGTTAATGTTCTCCATTTTGTTTCTGTCATATTTTGTTTAATATATTCTGTTAAACAATTTGTTCGTTTGGCGGAGGATTTGAAAACGGGCCCTATTGATTTTATAATGCCAATTGGATTTCTGATGGGTTGAATTTGGCATGAGTGACACAAAGCTAAATTTAGCGAATGAGAGCTGCAGTGAACATAGAGAGCTTCAGGATATTTTTCTCGGATTATTGCCTGCACACCAGTCACATTGCCTTTCATGCTTGCAGCACCATCGTAGCCTTGTCCAACTAAATAATTACAGTCAATTTGCATATTGTGTAAACTTTCCAGAATTGTTTGAGCTAAAGAAGCTCCTGTTGTTCTTTCAACAGTAGCAAATGTAAGAAAATCTTCTCGTACGATATAAACATTGTTGTGGAGCTCGGTGTATTTTACACAGATGGACATTTGTTCCTATCGTGATATATCCGTTGTTTCATCAGCCAGCAAGAAAAAACTCTTAGCATTATTAATAGACGCTACCAGTTGTTTTTGAATTATTTCACCACAAACAGAAATCAATTCATTTTGTATACTGGGACTATAATATGTAGCATGTAACTGCAAAGTTTCATCATGTTGCTTCAAATCTATATCGCCACATTTATGACGCATACGTAATATAACTCGAAAATTATCATCATTAATATCTGGTTTAGACTCATTGAATTTAATACATCCGAAATCGCAAGTTCCTCTTAATGATAACTCTTGTCGTCCACACAGCTTAATAGCTTCAACAATTGGAACCAGTTTTTTCCTATTTTTGGCAATATTAGCGGATCGCGCGATGTCTAGTTGACTCCTTATGTCTATTTGTTTTTTTTTCATATACGCTTATAAAATTATCAGCAAATAATGTGCAGTCTTGATGATACTTGCTTTGCTCATGCCGCTTAAAATCCGCGATCGCATCTTTCCACTTGTTTAATGGTTTCACAACCAATAAGCTCAGTTTTTGGTGTGCACCCTTCCCAGCATATTCAGCTGCAAATAAAACGCAAATCTTGCACAAAGCACCTTCAGGCTTTTTTAAGGTATAGACCAGCCAGGAGAATTGATCGAACCATTTGTGCTGAAATTTCAAATGTCTTTTGTCGTCTGTGATTGGGAATTTGTAAGATTTCTCTGGTACCCAGGGTTTTTTCAATAACGCATATTTTAGTTCACCATCAATTTTTTGTTTTGAATTAGCATAAGATCCTAAATCCAATTTGTCAAATGGGTTAAACGTAGTTTCGTCTCCAGAAGAACTGGTAATGGCGGCGACAGGAATAATAGGAGTTGAGCTATCAGTAGACACTGATGAACACTGATCTGGTTCTGGTTCCTTAGCACTATCATCATTTTTTTGCTTCTTTTCCAAGTATTTGAAAAGTGTGTTGTTGCTTGAGCGGTTCGACATCACAAAACTATTTAAAAAAAAATTTAGTATGCCTACGAATACAACACAACTTCTTTCTAACAACATAACATTGCACTTTACTTATCAATAAAATAAACTAGAACCTTTTATTTATTCAAGCAAACTTAACAATATTATTAACCAAATTAACTATAACGAACTTGCCACTGTTAAACGCACCTCAAAAGTGACAAAATTGATAAAATATGTAATTATATGCGCGAAATAAGAACCGTTATTAAAATTTACAAAGAAGGAAGTGGCAAAACAAACTTGCATGCTTAGGCCTCTTTCAAACACGGCAACTTTTGTTGCGGCAATTCGTAATTTGTGGGAGAGAGAGCGACAAGGAAAGGGCAAGGGCACCGAGTTGCTCGTACTCGGGCAATTCGCTATGTGTTCTCATTCTTCTTAGTATTTTAGTACTCTTGCTTCACAGCCTACAAAAACAAATACATGGGATGGAGTTGCTGTGTGGGATGGAGGAATTGCCGAAAATGAGCAACAAAGTTGCCGTGTCTGAACTACGACTTACCAAAGTTGCAAGCGAAGATGAAACAAAACAAAATATGCGTCTCCATTAGAGCGTTCAATTTGTCTAGTAACAAAAAACAAGCAAAAAAGTACCGTACATTAAAATTTCATAAAAACAAAAACGATAAAGTAAGCGTGCCACAAAATATATGCCTACCGATCTATAAAGATTGTCGTTAGTTCAGTAGTAAAGCATATACATACATAGATACAAATAATAATTGAGACTAACTTTTTACATGATTTCTATGTTTCTAAAAAATACAATTAAGCATATTTATATTATAAAAAAAAATTTTATTTAAAACATTAGTTTCAGGGGGGGATTGATCCCTGCCAATTATTTTTGTTTCAGTTACTCATCCACCCGCAATCATGTCAGCATTTAGGGCTCTTTTGGCACTTCTCAAGATAGCAGATAACTTTTTTCTCAACATTTCTATAAAAAAAAATCTTGAAATATACATATGTAAATGAAAATATATCTTATTATAACCAAAGATATACATGGGTTTCACTAGTATACCCCCTTACACCAAAACCAAAAGTATCAAGAAGAAATAAAAGAAACAAAAAAAAAAAAGTCTAGAGAACTATAAAAAAAGAAAAAAAAAACAAAGTGAAATTACGAAACAAAATAAAACTTAAGAAACTATTAAACGACCTGCAAAAAACAAAAAAGTTGCCAAAAACCAATGTGAAGTGGAGCTAAAAATCGGAACCGAGCTGAAAACTAAACAACAATTCTGCAAGCAACCACTTGTCCATAAACTGTCATTATACGGTATAGGATAAAGAGGATATTGCAAGCGATTTAAAGTTGTTGACGAAGAACAGACACGAAGACGCACATACTCAAAGCGTCGTTTAAACTTTGCCTGCAAGCGTGTGTGTGCCATTTAAGATAAAAACACACACATACATATCGCATTGACGTACACAGGCGCGCTGTGAACGACATGCGTGGTATAAATTGGAGAAGTTGCTAACACTTTGCACAGCTCGTTGACGACTCATTTGAAGGAGTTTACAAAACAGAAAAACGTGAGTTAACAGCAGCACATGACAGAATGATTGCACAATTATGAAAATAAAAAACAAACGCCAAAAGGACGTATTCTTCACACAACTTCTGCTACGTATGAGTTAATCATTACTTGACTTTCCTGTGTACATTTGTGCATGCAAGTGTGTGATTACTCATACGCAACGGCTTTCGCACGGTGCGTGTTAAACGACTGTCGTGCTATGCTTGCAACCACATCTTTGGCAAGAAAAATCGTTTTCATCAGTTGTGTAATTTTTTCCATTAAGATGTGAAAGATGGAACGTTATATATTTTCGGCTTGCCATGCCCACTACAGAGTTGCTAGTCAACCAAAAAGTTTGTTAAACGTGCTAGTAATCGTCAGCTGTAGCCTAGTTTTAGGCGTTTGTTTGACTTTTCTGGGCCTACTACTTACCTTTCTAATAATATAGGTTGATAGCTCGTCTTTGTGTACGGTCCTGTGAAAGTCCGTATGTATTTAGAAGGTAATGTGTTTGTGCAAAAGTGATGTAAATCGATTATGAAAATCGTTGCAAAATTGCAGAAAATTTTTGTGACACATTTACACCTTTATTGCATTCGTGCGAATGTTCCATATAGTCCTTTTCAAATTTTTATATACATAGTACATGCATATGTACTTTTCCAAAGGGAAGCTTCACCTCCTTTTTTAAGTTTTCCGTTTCGCTTGCCACTTCTCCGCAATTTCTTGTCAAATTAGTTATTTGTTGTGTAAATGGCTTTCAGTGATTGTGAGTCAACTTTAATCTTGCGTTAGCAAATATGCGAGCCTGTGCTAAGTGGATGTTAGTAGTTTCAAGTGAATTTCCAAATATTAGGTTGCCTAAAAAGTCTTGCGGTATTTTCGCTAGTTGGCGCTGAGAGCGCGTAGTTCTAGTTTTATTCGTCGCATCGAGGACTGATATACCTTTTTGGAAAGCTCCTTTCACGCGCTAACACGTTTAACTGCCGTTTCTTTTAAGTCGTTCGTGAGTTTTAGCGTCGCAAACATGGAGCAAAATAAAGAGAAAATACGGCTTATTTTACAGTACTACTACGATAAAGGCAAAAATGCATCTCAAGCCGCCAATAACATTTGTTCAGTTTATGGACCCGATACAGTTTCCATTTAGACCGCACAACGATGGTTTCAACGTTTTCGTTCTGGTGTAGAGGTGGTCGAAGATGCGCCACGCTCCGGAAGGCCTGTCGTCGAAAATTGCGACAAAATCGCTGAATTGGTCGAAAGAGACCGGCATAGTAGCAGCCGGGCATGAGTCATCAAACCGTTATAAAATAATAAAAATTAAATAAAAAATACCGCAAGACTTTTTTGACAACCTATTATATTTTACTAACATTTAGGCATACATTTTACAGCAACCCTCTACTTAGCAAAAACAACAAAAAAGCAAACAACGGGAGGCTTTTAGTATAAAAGCTTAATGGTAGTGTTTAGGCGAAAGTTAGTGAAAACGGAGTGGAGGAGTGGAGTCCTTTTCCACTGCTTAACCCGGCGAGGCCTGCGTCGAATACTGTCAGAGATGAAGTGTTTTCCTCCATTCGGACGACATGATCATGCCAGTGTAGCCGGTATATCTTAACTCCTTTCTCTTCAACACTCGTAAGGCCGATTCATAGAAGGTATTATTGTTCTTTTCCCCGCACCATAATGTTGGACGGTAAGGATGAGGGATTTGAGGGAAAAGGCGTTTTAAAATTTCAGGTCAATATCTCAAAAACAGAGAGACTAGTAGTATGACATGACTAAGTCGATTTAGGTCGTTTTTTGTAATTTATATCTATAATTTTCTTATGGGTGTTGCAAATTTATTAACACCTTTAGTATACTTCGTTGATAGTATAAAAGTAGTTTAAACACAAAAGTAAGGAATATTCTATAGAAGTTTGAATTATTTTTATTTAAAAAACTAAAAATCACTGTATGTTGGTTATAGAGCAAGTATAACTTTCATAAAGACTTAATGTACTTATATATTGTTTAGCAATGTGACTGCTGTCATTTTTTTTATGGGCCAAAATGAAGACTTCATAAACGCTGGGAGACCTTTAAAATTATAGGCATCTTCTTAGTTAGAGATTAGAACAGACCAAAAATCAGAGAAAATTTGCCCTCTCGGCACTCAAAGCATCATAGAGTTTGTGCAGGTATATCTCTGAAATTTTCGATTCCTCTGTATTTAAAGCAGCTGTTCCTGGTTGACTATTTTCTTCCTAAGCGTGCAAAGAAAACTCAATTATGAAAGGACGCAATCGAGATGTAGCTATGTGGTCTAAATTGGAAAATATTCCATATTGGGGGCATTAACGTTTCAGTCTGAAATATTTGCCTCTACTGGGGCGTCCAAATATTTTTACAGAACTCTTCACTCTATTTGCCGAAAAAATTTTAACTTTGAAAATATGAACATTACAAGTTATTGTGATATTTTAAAAAACTTTTGCACAGCTAATAATTTGCATATTTTCAAGCGAATAATAATTGCTTTCATTACTTCAAGTGATTCCTGTTGCATGCCTCCATGACTTACCGTTCTTAGTATTGCATTAATAAAATTATCAAGGCACAGTTTAAAGTATAATATATGCTAATATTTTCGATAGATTCTATTTGGTAGTTCTTCCAACTGAATTTTGTCGATTGCGGATATTCTTTTTATAATGGTTTAGAGTTTTATACTCTCGAAACAAAGTTGCTAAGGAGAGTATTATAGTTTTGCTCACATAACGGTTGTTTGTAAGTCCTAAAACTAAAAGAGTCAAGAAACTTGCCATGCGAGAGTATAAAATGTTCGGTGACACCCGAACTTAGCGCTTTCTTACTTGTTTCCATTTATTTTTTATTTCCTTTTTTTGTCTACACTACACTGAATTAATTGTAATTGTTTTTCTTGGGAAGTGGGAATATTTTCAATTTTGATAAATTTTGCAGTTTTGTTTTGTGTTTCTTAAAATATTTTGAACAAAAGAATTTCATTGCGCGATTTTCCTAATAATTCAGTTTTTCATCAAAACGTTACACTTTAAAAGTTTCAGTATAGATCTACAAGTATTTCCTCTTTGATTTTTGCCTCGCTGATTTGGCGTTCCGGAGAAGAATTCTGAATATCTGATCGATTTGGATTGTTTAGTACAAGCATTTCGGCACTATGTAGACTTGGTTTTAATACCTTTGGTTCGATTTAAGTCTTTGGTATAGCAAATACAACATATCTAGGTTCTTGTCTAGCCTCACCCTACAGCAGTCCTGTACCACAAAATAGTCTGAATAACACTGTTCAATTATTGGTGTGAAATTACGATGCTAAGATTTAACAGTAAAGTCTCCACAGATGTTTACGATATAACAAACAAACTTATAGAATGCTTTAATCGTAAAAATTCAGTTATATCGAATATGCGGACAGTAATTAATAAGAAGCTGCCGTAAAATACTGGACGTGGTTGAAACAAAATTATTACATATTGTTACTGAGGATAAACCAACGTAAACAAAAGTCACCACAAAGATTGTGCGACAAAACCAGTGTGGACCAGTGTCGTTTGTCATTTGAAACATTCGTAGTAGTGAAATTTTTAGGAGCAATAAAGATATCGATTATACCACTTTAAAGACGTATGCTCTCTTTTACGCATTCAACTCGATAACTTTGCTGCTGCTGTTACAAGTGAATTTTTTAATTAGATGGTGCTAATATAGCGAGTAGAGAAATATTTAATCGAATACTGCTTTTCTGTACTGAAATGAGCTTCTGTGATAAATATGAAGTTAATTTATTCAAAATGGGCTGCTAAAAATAGTCTTTGTGTAGACGGAATAATCCTAATATTTATATCATAATGAAAGTGATAGTGACGCTCATTTACTACCGGCTACGCAAAATTCTTTTGCTACTACAATTCACTCTCTTTATTGCTTGCGCTAGTAGTTTTGTCACGCCGCGAGAGGCATCAATTCGGTGTACTAACTTCTGATCGAAATTCCACCCAAATTACCAAAGGCATCATTGTTTACTTTGTAGCAGCAGCCTTAATAACTGCTTGCCTTGTTGCTGATCGTGCCTGTTTGGCTTTGCAACTTAGGGAAAGTGGAATTCAACACAAAAAAATTGTAGTTTCTCACAATACTGAGATATTACAACCGGAGTTTCCTCGTAAAATGTACAATAAGTTTAGAGTTATCTGCATAAAATGTGCTTTTCCGATTAGGGTATTATCCTGAGTTCCTCTATTATAATATTTTATAATCTTTTTTTTAGTCTTCTGTTCTTGATAATTGATGCTTGGTCCTTAAAGTAATAATCAGAATAGAGAACTACGAAAGTGTTTTCTGACAATTTCAACTCATTACATAAGATTTTTGATAATAGTTGCAGGTAGGTAAGGACAGCAAGCTACTCATTGTTTTTTGAAATAACAAGAAACTTAACAAAACGTTTGATGGTATGTGGAGCTTTTGATTTCGACTTGATTTGCTCAGCTATATTTAAATTGAAACTGACTTGTACAGTGTCCTTTTCTTTGGTTCGCATATGTACCTAATGGCCTATTCAAAGGATGAAGTATAGGTATCTCGATATTTGATTAGTAGATTAATTTGAAGCTAATTTCCTTCTGATCTGATACGAGGTTGATTTTGTCCTATTTCACTACTATTAATTCTAACATTATTTCTAACCACACATTTCTCAGACAAATTTTTCCTACCGGCTATTAAATGAAAATACCTAAAAGAAAATTGCATAAGTGCACGACAAATACCAACAAAGTAAAAGTGATGTTAAAATTAAGTGACAAACAAATATAATATAAAACTAAACTGTACGACTCTGAACGACAAGTTGACGAGCGGGAAAATATTTAAATATGAAGAATATACGAATAGGCGGATATAAATTAGATTATTTTTGTTGTAACAAAAGAGGCATGTGATGTGAGGAATACAATTCAATGAAATTTTAATATTTTGTTCAAAGTGAAATTTTTAAGTAAAAAATAAGTAAATAGGTAAATTTATTTGTTTTAAATTATCAATTGTTTTTTATAAATGATGTAACAGAGCTATTTTATGCTTTTATTTGTAAAATAACGTCAGGTTTGTTAGAGCTTTGAGTAATTTTACATTTTACATATTAGTGGCATCACCACTCTACCTCATCTATCTATCTTCCATTCTACTGTCAACTCTACTGTCGTCCTACTGTCGTTGGCAAATATAGGATCAAATTGAAGTTAGCGAGAACGACAAATGTCGGCCTGCAGTCGTGTAGTCGTGCAGCTGTCAAAACAGGTCCGTCCATTAGAACGTGTGTATTTTAATATTTGACAGATGTCATTTGCAGTCTGTCGCGAGCACTGTATTCCACACGTGAGACGTAAACTAAACTTTAGAGTAACAAAAAATATAAGAACAAAATAGCATATCGAGGAATAAGCGCGTAAAAGCAAGCAACAGCGGCAGATGGGAAATTTAAGGCTATGTGTTTATAACTGAGGGTGTATTAGTGAATGCGCAATGAGATTGTTGTCAGAATGTATTTGCGTATGCAAACAAATGTGGCAGCTAACGGAAAAAAGAGCACACAGACGCACATACACACGCATGCACAACACAATCGCCCTGCAATGGCAACTGTAATAATAAAGGCATCAACAACGAAATGCGCGAAATAACAGAAGCAAATAAAAGCACGTGTACGATTAAAAAAACAGACACGATCAAAAACAAAAATAACCAGAGGTTACGTAAATCGTAAAATGACAACAAAAACCGAAACAATTAGTTTCTAGATTGTGTTAAACAATTGCTAAAACTAAAACTAATCTTACCCTCCTTAATTGGAATATAAACTTTTATTAAATTTTCTTTATTTTTTGGTTGATAACAAATTATGTTTCTGATCTCCAATTGTGTTTGCATATTGGCGAAAAGATGGCTTTGAGTTAACACTGAAGCTTAAAAATATGAACTTGAGCCACAGTATTGACCTTTTACCTTTTCTAAATATTATAACAACTTAGAGCTTACGAAAAAATGCGGCGGCTTACAGAAGGTTTCACGACCGGAACCTCACTCACTCACTCTTATAGAACCCCCAAAGGTGATCTAGTCACCGATGCCCAGAGCATACTTAAATTATGGAGGGAACACTTCTCCAGCCTGCTGAATGGCAGTGAACGCACAACGCCACGACGACGATGGATCAGACGTTCCATTGCCCGACCAGGAAGAAGTTCGAATAGCAGTTACCCGCCTGAAAAACAACAATGCGGCGGGGGCCGATGGATTACCGGCCGAGCTATTCAAACAGGGCGGCGAAAAGCTGGTAAGGAGCATGCATCAGCTTCTTTGTAAAATATGGTCGGACGAAAGCATGCCCAACGATTGGAATTTAAGTGTGCTATGCCCAATCCTCAAAAAAGGAG
>NW_017535252.1:288198-291624 GCF_001853355.1 Bactrocera latifrons
GACTAACAAAGAACGTCAGAAACACTAAATTTTAGGGACGAAATGTCAGAAGGAAGCTACATCCAGGCTTTTTTTAAAAATTGAAAATGAGCGTGGCGTCGCCCACTTATGGACCAAAAACCATATCTCAGGAAGTACTCCACCGATTTCAATGAAATTCGGTATATGATATTTTCTTAATACCCTGATGACATGTACCAAATATGGGTGAAATCGGTTCCCAACCACGCCTGAAATCTCGATTATCACTTTATCATGCGAGAGTATAAAATGTTCGGTGACACCCGAACCTAGCCCTTCCTTACTTGTTTTCTTTTCAAATTATGGTCAATGTTGCGGTTTTCTTTTACTAATTTGGGTAGAACTTTGTGTCACTGCATCGACAAAACTAATGCTATTATCATTATACTATTTAATCGAGTATTTCAGACTTTTATATATATATGTATATAAATATCTTTTTTTTAAATTTCATTTTATTTACAATCTGTCGTGTGACAATAAGCAAATGTTATTATATCTAGGATTCCCTTTGATGCTAAAATTTGCCCCTTAAATACATAAAAGCATTTGAAATATAAGATTTGTACTATATATCACAATTCACTTAATTTAGTATTATATATACTTTACAATTTAATTACTTCAGTTAAACTTAAGATCTAAATGGTAAGTCTAAGGGATGTATCCTTTGCAGTCGGCGAGTATCTTTACTGTTGTCCAGTAGGTAAATCGCATGTATGTTGGGGTGGCAGCTTAAGCGATTAAGATATCTTGAACTGAGTTTCTGAATCTCGCTCTTCATCATATTTATTTCAAGATCTTTGTGTATGTTAATATTTTTGATGTACCATGGAGCGTTTGCAATCAACCTGAGTGTTTTCGTCTGATATCTTTGAATTAGTTCTAAGTTCGATTTACTTGCAGTTCCCCAGATTTGTATTCCATATGCCCAAATCGATTATAGAATGCTTTTATATAGGATCACCTTATTTTTGAAACTAAGTTTCGATTTGGAATCCAGTAGCCAGTACATTTTTCTCGTCTTCATTTTTAACTGATCTCGTTTAATTTGTATATGTTATTGCCATGTTAGTCTTCTGTCTAAAAGCATCATGAGGTACTTAGTGCTAGTGCATTCTGGAATAATTGTTTGATTGATATTGACGCTGGGGCAATCTCCAGCTTTCATGGCGGTGTCGTCCGCATATGTGGCAACAGTTATATTTTCGTGGTTTGTTATTGGCATATCCGCAGTGAAAATCGTGTACAAAGTTGGGCCAAGCACGCTGCCTTGCGGAATGCCTGCTTTGACTTCGTATATGTCAGAAGTGTCATCATTAACCGAAGAAATAAGTAGAATTGAGCTGGTTGTTTCATTTTTATTTTAAATCATAACCGCTCATGCCAGACTATATCGAAGACTTTTTGAATGTCTAAGAAAACTGCCGAACAATACTGTTTATCTTCGAGACATTTTAGTATGGTTTTTACGATTCTGTGGCACTGTTCAAGGGTTCCATGTAGTTGTCCAAATTGATGATCTGGGATAACGGATAAGGAATCCAAAACTGGCAACAATCGACGAAGAATATTCTTTCGAATATTTTAGAGAATATTGCTTATTAGTCTATAAGAGGTTATTTCGTTCTCGGCCTTGTTTAGCTTCGGAATCATTATAATTTCGGCACATTTTCATTTCGTAGGAAAGTGATTAAAGATTAAAAATAAGAATAGCAGGCAGATCCTTGGTAATTGTTTGATTGTCCATGCATCAATATTATCTGGGCCAGGCGATTTAGAAATTTTCACTTCTGATTGCACTTCAGTCAGTTTACCGTAATTTTTTGGTTTATCCATTTGACATGGATTATCACGAAAAGTCTGAATATTTTGGGGCTGATGGTCAGTATTGAGAGCAAAATGCTTGAATGTATTCGCAAGGTGGTTGCCAAACGCGTCGGCTTTTCTTTTTTCAGATTTACATCAAGAGTTGTTTTCATCTTTTATCGGTAGCTGTCGCTTCGGAGGACGTTCCATGTATTTAGTAGCTTTCCACAGATTGTATTCATCGTTATTTGCATCAGCATCCTTAAGAAATTCTGCAATAGATTCTTCTTTCAGCTCTGCCAACTTGGATTTTAATTCTTTAATTGCTTTGTTTAGCCTGGTTTTGTCAACCGGATTTCTGCTATTCTGCCAGATCCTTCGAAGTCGTCTTTTATTTTGTACCATCTGCGCTACTTCATCTGAATATGGCACATTGTTTGTACAGTATACTTTAGATGAATTAAGAGGAGAAGCTAACGAAGCGGCTGGATGTATTTTTTGGGTGAGGTTTTCCACAGCGTCATCTAAGTCTCGTTTTGTTGTTATTTCCATGTTAAGGTTTACGTCGGACTCCAACCAAGTTTGTAAAAATCGTATGTTCGATCTTTTAGTTAAATAACGCTGGCATATTCATATTGATAATGAGAGCGGAATGATGAGCTCATATCTTCATTGTTCGAAATTTCTAGATGATGTGGGCGGTATAAGTTGCGAAGTCAATTATATCTGGAATTTTGTTAGGATCAGTCGGCCAGTATGTGCTTCTGCCAGCAGATAAAACATTTAAGCTTTTTTGAGATACACATTTGTACAGTTCGCGGCCTTTGGGATTCGTAAGGCGTGAAAACCACCATGGCCACCTCCGGCTAAAAATCTGGGACCCATTTTGTCGAAAAACGATTTAAAAGTTTCTTTGCTTATATTGAATCGAGGTGGGAGGTATACAGAATTTATAACAATCGCTCCACTGCCGGTCTGGATTTTCAAAGAAGCTGCTTGAATTGATGGTTCTGAAACTGGCTCTAAAACGATGTGTCCTAGTAATGATTTTATAAGAATTGCCGAACCACGTGTGCTTCACTGTGGGGGCAGTTTGAGGTAATGAGATCGAATTCAGTAATTTTAAAATAGGACTTAGCGGTAAAGTGTGTTTCTAAAACCAGTAATATATCTATATGGTTAGTTTTTTATAAAATATTCAACTTCACTAATATTTTGACCACCAGAAAAGAATAACTTCTGTTTTTTTAACATTCCTTAATCAAGTATATTATTTCCTTATGTAGGATTTGGTCGCTTTTACATGCGTGAATTTTACGTGACATTTGCCACCAATTCTTCTTGAAGTTTGCGACTTGCGCGCTTCTAATATATCTTACATAAACCTGCTTAGATATCCTGCGCTGTGCTATTCATTGAGAATTCAATTATGATTATGATATACCACTGTGAGGAATTATTCTGTACTCTCAATCAAAGAGATATCCTCGAAAATGAATTGAAGTTAAAACAAGTAAGGAAGGGCTAAGTTCGGGTGTCACCGAACATTTTATACTCTCGCATGATAAAGTGATAATCGAGATTTCAGGCGTGGTT
>NW_017535252.1:292479-297039 GCF_001853355.1 Bactrocera latifrons
ACCGTTATGTGAACAAAACTATAATACTCTCTTTAGCAACTTTTTTGCGAGAGTATAAAAATAAACGTAAATATTTACAATTCTTATCACTTCAGTGGTTATTGGAGTTGATGTTGGCATTACTACGCTTCAGTGCAAGCCAACGAACATTAGCAAAACTAAACAACATTACTCTTCTCCTTAGCAGGTCTGCTTTGTCACTTAACTTTGCCAGCTGAGTTAAAATTTTCTGTTTGTTTTTGGCATCGATGATATTTGAAAGCAAAGAAAGATTTCTTTGTAAAATTTTTATGAATATAGTGAAAGAAAGGCAGGAAATAAGGGAAAAGCAAGAGGATTCCAAAACCATAAAACCTTCATATTATCGAAAGGATTTTGACAACAACAAAGGTTGAGAGTAGGCACTTACTTACAAGACTATATTATTTTATGATTACACCTTAGCTCATCTTAAGTAGATAATTGAAAGGTGCGGTGCAGACAGACTGACCGGCAATCTCGCCAAACATATACCTTTTGCCTTACTAATCCTTCCTTACTAACGAAAGATGGAGGTTTAGTTTGAGGTGGAGTCTTCGTCACAGAGGACGTCAAAGTTATTCGGGAACTTTAAAAGTGATTTAATATCTACTATCGTCTAGTTCTCTGAACTTCGAAATACTTCAGTCTAATTCTAGATAGTGCCGAACAAAGGCATAAGAGGTCTTCCGACTATCTCGTGTCAACATCCTTGCTTGTATGTGACGCCAGTTCCGTCAGACTCGGGAAGGACCTCTCCGAGCCGTTCAATACCACACGAGGTTTCAGACAAAGCAACTCCCTATCCTGCGACTTCTTCAGTCTTTTCCTGGAGAACATAATTCGTGCTGCTGATCTGAATCGAAAAGGCACAATTTAATATAAAAGTGTACAACTGTTAGCGTTGGCAGATGATATTGATATCATGGACCTCAATAACCGCACCGTTGCGAAGCATATGGGTCTAGAAATTAGAAATGTCCTGTATATTTTTTTCGAAGGCGTTAGTCAGTTCAGGATTGTCCGACAGGCAAATCAGACAGTCAGTAGAAAAGAAACTTCACATAAATCTTCAAAAAATAGTGCAGCTTTAATAAAACACGAGGCCACTAATCAAAAGTTACTTTTATAATAAAGTGTACTTATAAATACACTTCAGATGTGCATTTTGGCTACCGTTTTGAAACGCTGATTTTGTTTCTTTCGGCTTACTAACCGAAAACTAGCTAAGAATTATAAAGTTTGTCCTTGCGTTGGGATAGTCGTTGTATTCTGAAAAGAGTTCTTCGTAGTAAGTCCTCAAATCTGACAGTTGACAATACGGGGACGGTTTTATAACTACGACAAACTTTAGGAGTTATTGAGTACCCATATCATACGTATGAACGAAAACACTCCAGCTCTGAAAGTATTCGAAGCAATACCCGCTGGAAAAAGCAGAAGAAGAGGAAGACCTTCACTTCGTTGGAAACACCAGGTGGAGAAAGAACTGGCTTCGATAGGAATTTTCTACTGGCGCTACGTTGTAAAAAGAAGAAACGACTGGGGCGCTGTTGTTAACTCTGCTATAATCGAGTAAGTGAGGTCTACGCGGGTAAAGAAGAAAAATAGTGCTGTCAGAAAGATTCTAAAAGCCCCATAATATCTATAATTTCCGTATATGTATCTTATAAGACTTTCGAAAATCCATGACATTTCCCATAATCCATAAAATATAGACCGTTTTAAAAGGTTGAAGCGAATACTTTTTCGATAGTGTCTAACTCAATAACACTGGTAAACCCTGTTTTTGTCACATGAACTTTGTTATGATTTTTATTTATGTTGCTGTACTAAAAATATATAAGTTTTGTTTCTATCACATCCAGTTTTCTTGTGACAGGTATATATTCATTTCTGACCTCATATACGTTTCTTTATTTACATAACTGCATTTAGTCGACTGTGCAACTAATATTGTGTTTGCTAAATTATATTTTATTTACATTAGTTAGATCGTAAATATGCCACGAAAGTCTTTGAACAATACGGACAGTTTTTGTTATGTGTGTGGAGAATTAACTTTTACATATCAGCGTCGAAATTTCATATCACTAATTGAACAGTGCTATTTAGACTATTTTGGTTTTCCTTTGAGGAATCAAGACAACTCCTGGGTTCCACATAAATGTTGTTCTCTAATGAACCCTGTTGAAATACTTTTACCACCATTGCACATAAAGCTTCACCAACAACCGACCAGATATTCACCATGCGCCAAATCTTGGAAAAGACCCGTGAAAGGAGAATCGACACTCACCACCTCTTCGTCGATTTCAAATCTGCTTTTGACAGCACGAAAAGGAGCTGCCTTTATGCCGCGATGTCTGAATTTGGTATCCCCGCAAAACTTATACGGCTGAGTGAGCTGACGTTTACCAGCACCAAAAGCTCCGTCAGAATCGGGAAGGTCCTCTCCGAGCCGTTCGATACCAAATGAGGTTTCAGACAAGGCGATTCCTTATCGTGCGACTTTTTCAACCTGGGCCTATATTACTGGATATATTATAATTTGAAGCATAAAATGGGTGAACGAAATATTACAGTTATGGGCAAGCAATAGTAAGACTTTCTAATTAAATTTTGCAGGAAAACCTGTCCGTCGAATTAATTGCGGAATAAAGTGTCTGGTGCTGAAACGTGCAGAATATTATAAAAGTCTATGGGTGATAATTGCTTGTCGGAAGCAAACGTTTTTGATTGGTACAAATTATTCAAAGAGGAAATTATTCTAGGACGACCATTGTCACCAATAATCAACACGTCAATAAAATAAACAAATTGATGGTTTAGAAACGACGAATAATAGTCACAAATCTTACTGGAATCGTTGGAATGTCGAATAGATTAATTAAAACTTTTTGAAATATCATTTGGGTCTAAATGACTCAACTTCTTCAAAAAAACAGCCTTGCTATGAAACAATGCTGTCTGACTATCAGAATGTCATGAAAATAATTATTACTGGCGATGTGTCTGACGAATAAAATATGCTAACCAAAGCCGAAGAAATACGTCAAAGGAGGTCGCAGTTATGTCGACAGTTTTCTTTAATTATCGAGGAGTGGGCACTTCGAATTCCTTCCAACCCCCTAAACTGTATTTTTGTTATTGTATATTGTACTATTTAAGTTTTATGCATCGTTTTCGTAAAACTCCTTGTAAAAATTGGCCGCATCTATGGCCCGACAACTCTTGGTGCTTGTACGACAATGCACCGTCACATACTGCGCTGATTCTTCGTGAGATTTTCGCCAAATTTTTAACCAATATTGTGACGCAACCACCATCCTTCGCCTGATTTAGCTCTTGCGACTTCTGGCTGTTCAGCGAACTCAAACGACCGCTCCAGGGAAAATGTTTTGAGTCAACTGAAGACATTAAATATGAATCGCTACGCTCATTGAAACGTCATAGATTTTAATAATAAATTATGAACAAATTCTATTTCTTGCTCGTAGTAGTGTGTACACTCAACTCTATACCATGGTGGAATATGTACGTATCTCGCGGGTGATAACGCAGGCGTTTATTTATTTGCGACTGATTATGAGTAATGTGACATCAAAAGACACACACACAAAAAGACACAAAAAATGAGAAACAAATTACAAAAATACAACAACTGCAACGTTCGAATAATAACGGTAACAACAACATTAATGATATCAAAAAGTAAATGCACAAAGCTAGAAACGTCATGGGGGACAATAAATTTTGAGGAGCCCAACATTGAATGCCGAGTCGGTTAGTCAGCGGCTGAAGTTTGAATAGGACTGCCAAGCAGAATAATTTAAGGGATAGCATGCCAAAGCCACCACAACAAGCATTAAGCTGCTATGCATGTGTATGTGTGAGCGTGGGAGTGTGTCTGCAGCAACTTCAAGACAAAAGAAGTATTACCAGTATGCTAGAACCTGAAAAGAAATAAAGAATGCTGGCAGCGACAAACTGAGCAACAATAGCAATAGCAACAGCACTACCATTCGTGACACTGTCAGCGTCAACTACGCCCCTGGCGAATGTGTGGCGATAGGGAGGTGAAGGCGAAGAAATTCAGAAATATCAGTCGCAGCTATAATACAAAGGAATAAGAATACGTATGTAGATAGCCGAGAGCCGATTAGGTAGCAGTGGCAGGCAGAAAGCGGCATTGCTGCCAGTAGAAGTAGCTGCTCTTCAGCGCACGCTGTGGTTGAGCATCGGTGGCATTGCTGATGGCTACAGTGGCAGCGTGGTAATAAATCTGTTTAATTTATCAAAATTGCTTTGTATTGGAAGAGAGTGGCTTTCGCCGGGGTTGGAGCAAGCATTCAGTGAGACCTGAGCGCGGTTTGATTGGATGGTGTAAGCTTAAAGAATAAGTTGCGAGAATTCCAGGCACACAAATACGCCTACATGCATACATATCTTCTTCTTCTTGATTGGCGTAGACACCGCTTACGCGATTATAGCCGAGTTAACAACAGCGCGCCAGTCGTTTCTTCTTTTCGCTACGTGGCG
>NW_017535252.1:297239-319399 GCF_001853355.1 Bactrocera latifrons
GTAGCCGCTGTCTTTTAATTCGCTGAACTATGTCAATGTCGTCGTATATCTCGTACAGCTCATCGTTCCATCGAATGCGATATTCGCCGTGGCCAACACGCAAAGGACCATAAATCTTTCGCAGAACTTTTCTCTCGAAAACTCGCAACTCGAACGGATTTATCGATTATTGATACTTTTCAAATACACAGACTTCAAATATGTGAATACTGGAGCATGTGACTGAGCTTTACCCAACATATTGGTTAATCAGTGAGTTCTAGTATTCAAAGTCGGAATCCTCTTGCCTAAAATGGCTGCAATCAGCATAAATATTGCTCTAGTGTCCATAGGTTAAACATACAGATCTCTGCTTTCACGTTATATAATATATGGTCAATGTGTAAGATTTCTTTATGAAATTCAAGAATATCAGTAATGATTATCATTAATCGAGAATGAAATAGAGATTTCGCATCCTTTCTATGACGTTTTTCTCGTATGTGTTAAATATTAAATTTATCTTAGAATGAGCTTATTTTGCTCGGGTATACTTGAGAATTTATTATCAAGCAACTTTATAAATCTATATATAGAAACATATACATACGATACATATATATAGATAAGTCAGTCTGATATTTAAAAATTCTGAATGTCTGTTATATAATAATAATTAAGTAAATCACTGCGTGACTTTCAAATTGGACCGAATGGAAAGCTAGTGAAAGTTTTATTCTCTTCTTGCGATTCACCTTGCCTCTATCCTGCTTCTTACGTTATAAGATGCACGTTACGTTAGAAGATGCATTTACCTTAATGCCTAAAAGACATACATTATTTTACACTTAAAGAATATGAACTTACTGATGAAAGAAGAATAGGGTGAAACGGAATAGAAAAGTTGTCTTAATTATACTTTTTTTAATTAAATGACATTCCATTTAAGTACCTTTTATGATAACACATAGTCAAGGCGGGAATATCCCCTTTTCATTAAAAGCAATTACCAAAATTTTACATCATAATATTTTCTACTGGCGAAATACACACCGTGTTTCCAGACGATTTGGTTAAAACAATCGTTGAACACCTTTACATTTTTACAATTTACGAACATTTTTATAATATTCGGATACTTCGTACTTTCAAAGATTTTTGATTCTCATATTACTGACTTTCTCTGAGCCACTGCACTCCTCTGCACTTTCAAAATTCTACCTTCCACACCGTTAAATAACGCCTCTTAAAAGTAATTGAATTTGTGTACAACTATTCCGCGTGTGAAATGCCAAACCAAAGAAAATAGTGGAACTCAAATTAAATAACTCCGCAGCCTTACACAAAGTAAACCATTTCAATTTCTTTAAAACATACCTATATTATTGTATGTATTTACCTCCATTTATGTATGCAACGTTCCAGCAGCGGAGTTCAGTAACACATTTCTATGCCGGTTTAACGCCAGCAACGAAACGGACAACTGTAACTGCTGCAGCAACAGGAGAAAAAGAATTAGCAATAATAAAAATAGCAAGTAAGTTCCTTATTACACGAAGCAACTTTTGTTGCGGCAACTCTTGGTTTATAGGCGAGGGGGCGACGAGGAGAGGAGAATCGCGYCGAGTTTCCAGTGTTCAGCAACTCGCTTTGTGTTSTTATTCGTAACAGTTCGCTGCGACGTTTTTCTGCATTCGTGTTCTTTCTTTCGTAGTACATAGTTACATTTGCGTATATTATTTTGAAATTTATATTTTGAATACATTTAAAAAATTTAATTTCATATTTTGGTACGTAATTTGCAAATATGTGTACAAATATGCATAATATAATTGGGGTATTCACAACCTGTCTTAAATCGTAAAGTCGTAAAATTTCAAATTTTTACACTTGTTTAAAAAAAAATTTGTTGTTGGATTATATACAAAAATGCGTTTACACATTTACAATTCTCAATACTATGTTTTCGAATCGTTATAACTTATAACTTTAAGAGACATGGGAAACCCCTAATTTTTATTTAAACAAGTGTAAAAATTTAAAATTTTACGACTTTACGATGCTTTAAGACAGGTTGTGAACGCCCCAAATATAAATATTTTAGAAAATGGAGTATGACGAAAAAATCGAATTAATTAAAGATATTGTGAAATGTATGGAGGAAGCCATACAAATTGATTCAGACGATAATGAAGATCTGGTTGATAACCTTTGTTTTAATTTTGAATTATAAATAAAATGTATTCTTAATTGACAGATCTGATTAATATATGTGATAGAGTGGCCCAAATAGCTATAAGGAAAAAGAAACGGCAATGGGTTAAAGTAAAGAGAAAGAGAATGAGAAAAAAACTCGAACAGAGTTGCGCAACACAAGTTACTCATGTGAATGCAATTGGCAACAGCAAAAGAGAATCGCCCGAGAATCAGCAACAAAAGTTGCTTCGTGTAGCAGCCAAGTAATAAAATATTTACCACTGCTACCGCGGCATTATCTGCCACTTAAGCCACTGTTGTGGTAGGCTTTTGTGTGCTTCAAGCACTGTTGACGCTGTAAAGCGTCGCAGTGGCGATGGCAATGCATCCAGGGTATGTGCATAGTCAACTTAAATTGAACTTTAAGAGTTTCGCGAAATGCAACAAACCAAAATGGAATTAAAATAGATCAAGTTACTGAGTAGCGCTTGCAACATGCCACAGTGAATTGAATGTGTGTTAGTAAATCGGTGGGAAGTGGAAAACTGAGACACACACATATTCAAAAGCAGATATAATTAAGGCTAGTTATATGCGCTGTATGTGTGACTCTATATGTATGTATATGTATATATGGTTTCAAGCGGTTAACAGTGTCGGCATTTGCGGTGACAAAGCTGCGGTAGCGCGTTTGCCGCCACCAACACCACAGCTACCACCGTTACAACAATAACAAAAACAACTATTAATATTGCAGCCGATTTAAATTAAATCAAACCAAGTCGGCCTGCCTACGATACGGAATAGAAAAAAACAGTGGTAATTCATCATGATAGACAGGATAAACTCTTATTGTTGTCACTGTAATGACCGTTGTTTGTTGAGACCGGACAATTCAAATATACTTTTTTAACTATTATCTTTTCTGTTTTCGCTGGCAATGCTGATTCATTCTTAACATTTCCACGAATTGTGGAGTAAAGCTGATCCTTTGCTGAGGCAGACTTAGACACAGAATAGCAGAAAGGGAGTAAAGCGCGTGAAGTCTAATGACCCCAAATTACACCTAATAGTATTTCTCTATTTATTTAACCAAGAGCTGTGGTGATTACGAAGTAAGGATTACCAACACAGAATAAAGTGTTCGTACTCGTTTGTTTAAATTAAATTAATATTAAATTCATCATTTCAGTCTTATAGAAGATCATTTTTGTATGACAATTGACGTTGCTTTACTTCAAATCAGGCAAGAATCTATGGAACAGCTTAGTATTACATTCACTGTTAATTTGATTCTGAATCTAAGTCCAAATTGCTGAATTTATCAGGTGGAGGAAAGAATTTTAACATTCTCAATAGAACGGCTCATAATAGAAAAATGGCCATGCGAGGTACGACAATCGCTATTAGCTGCGCGAAAGATCCTAATGTTTATACAAGTAGTACAAAGAAGCTTCGAAAAAATGTTTTTATTTCAGAAAGTTACAATTATTTCTGCAAAGATCTTGGGTCCAAAGCTAAGAAAACAATTTTTAGATCCAAGACTTTTTGCTAGTAATAATACGTTTCTCTACATTTTGGTAGTCGGAAAGCATTGCCAGTAATAATACGTTTCACTACATTTTGGTAGTCGGAAAGCATTGTTTCACAGACGTTAGCGCGACGCCGTTTTTCGATAAGAATTAGTAATTGTGGAACGAATCGTGAGTTCTCGTTTCTAAAGCCCAACGGATCTTTCAATGTGGTTTTCACTGATCTGATATTTCAACGATAACAGTCAGATATCTGTTAAACCTCGATTATAATTCGTCGTCAACGCGTTCCCGACCCCTTGTAAATAAGTAATACCAATCAAAAACACTTACTAGCACAACGGAAGGTGTTTCCAACATTCTGAACGTTTCGGCAGCAGAAATTTGATTCTGCAAAAAAAATGTAGTCGAACAGCTTTATATAATAATTTCACTCATCGTAAAATTCGCGGAATGCACTTTATGTAATTCAGAAAAACAAGCTTATACTAATTACTAATTATCTATGTCACTGACAGCCATACAAATCTAGAAAAAAGATATTTCGCTTCGCGCGAAATTAAAATATCCTACTAGTTTTTGCCCAATTTTGACGTAAACCCAAGCCCAATAAGCAAGTAAGTCCCCAAATTGAAAAAAGGCATATTCCAATACAAACAATATTTTTGTTTTTTTAAGATTTACTGTTTGTTTTTAAAAACATCACACATCAAATGAGGATCATAAGACGTGGTGTAGTTTATGGATAGAATACATTTCATCCATAAATTTAACTTTTTTTTTATTCAAAATAGTCTACTACTGCTTCAATATAGCGTTTTGCACGGTCCAAAAGCATGCCGAACGAGTGTATTAGCTCGTTGGCCGATAAGGCCGCCAGTATGCCGGTGCAAGCCTTTCAAATGGCCTCTACGTCTGCATAATGCTTTCCTTTCAGGCGCAAATGAATTTTTCCGAAAAGGAAGAAGTCGCACGGTGCCATATCAGGTTAATACGGGGAGTGGTTAATAGTTACAATGTGATTTTTAGTCAAATAATCGGTCGCAATGAAGTCGTTCGAATGTTGGATTCTGAGCAATTTTAGCCGAACATACCGTGCATACACTTTTCCGTACACACAGCTTTCGTAAGCCCAAATGTTCGTTCGAAATGCGATAAATCGATGTTTTAGAGCTTTCCAATTCCATTTCCATGAATTTCAATGATGATTTTGGCTGATTTTTGATGAATGCATGCACAGTTTCGATGGAATTTCTCTTGACAACGGATTTTGATTGACCCATATGTTGATCGTCATTTATGTACATATGTCCTCACGCCCACTTTGAAGACGTTGAAACCACTCGTGCACTCTACTACGGGATAGGCAATCATCGCCATAAACTTGCACTGATAACACAAACATACTGACACTTAAAATGCCAATCTTCCAATCAATGAGATGTCATGAAATTCTTACTGGACAACCGATAAAGATACCAGATTCTAATACATGGCGCTATATTCAAAAAGTCCTGTTTACTTTGGAATGCCCCTTGTATATATACAATATGAGTGTACATTGACCGATATGTTGTAGTTAATTCCGCTTAATGACGTTGTAGCTACTGTTTGGCTGGTCGCGATATGCTAATTGGACTCAAACTATGTAACTTTAAATAGCCACGCCATATTATCGCATGCACTTGCGTATTTTTTTTTTTTACTTTTTTTTGTTGCTTTCTGAATTATTAAGTTGGTCAGAATTGGTTGGTTGTTGCCTTCGGTATCCTATGAGCAATTGTTGTGAGGTACTAGGGCAAAGGTGCCGACAAAAGTTCATGGCGACTGGCGACCAACAGCAGCCAGCGCACAGCGTTGAGCAAAACCGGCTAACTGTACATTTGTGTACCCATTGCGCCAGCGCTTTTAAGCACTCCCTAAGCATCGGCTCACACAAATCCCTACCGCGCAATGAAAAAGAAAACAAAATACAATACAAATCTATTAATGCGTGGCGCTTGTATTCTCCTCCTGTTCGCAAGCTCCTGTTCGCAAGCAATTTGAAAATTAGCATTAGCAAAATTTTGCAACATGCTTCTGCTTCACAATTTCAATACAATGAAAAGATCTTAAAGTTTTATAGAGCTGGGACAAGCAGTGGTTTTGCGTTAACTTTGGATATTGCTCAAGTTTCCTCTGGAATATATTTTCACCCAATTCATGAATATAACTTACAAATTGACCAACATCTTCGGTATAGAGTCAAAAAATTGGAGCTAGGTTTTGACACGTTTTTATCCATTCTTGGCATCAATACATACATATTTTTACTAGACAAAAATGTATTTTGAGAGTCATTAAAGTAACTTTTGTATTGACCTATTACTTATATATCATGAATAAATTAAACAAGTAAGGAAGGGCTAAGCTCGGGTATCACCGAACATTTTATACTCTCGCATGATAAAGTGATAATCGAGATTTCATTATTCGTCATTTACATTACATATTTTTTTCATTTTGCTGTAAAATTAATTAGATTGCCTCAATTTGTGTACTTTGAGTATTGAATTGTATTTTCATTTATTTTAACTGTGTTGATTTACCGTTATTTTCGGTGAAAAATTAGGTTAGGTTAGGTTAGGCACTGAGTTKTTSGTGTTCGATATCAGGGACCTTGAAAAGTTATAGTCCGATCACAACAATTTTTTCACAAGGGATACCTCAGCCGTATTTCTGTAAAGTTTTCTTCCGCTATCATCATTGGTTCCTAATGTATATATTATACAGAGAAGGTATCAAATGGAATTCAAAATAGCGGTATATTGGAAGAAGGCGTGGTTGTGAACCGATTTCACTTATATTTCTTACATGTCATCAGGGTGTATTATATACCGAATTTCATTGAAATCGGTCGWGTAGYTCCTGAGATATGGTTTTTGGTCCATAAGTGGGCGACGCCACGCCCATTTTCAATTWAAAAAAAAAACCYKRRKGYAKCTTCCTTTTGCCATTTCTTCCGTAAAATTTAGTGTTTCTGACGTTTTTTGTTAGTCGGTTAACGCTCTTTTAGTGATTTTCAACATAACCTTTGTATGGGAGGTGGGCGTGGTTATTATCGGATTTCTGCCATTTTTGAACTGTATATGGAAATGCCTAAAAGAAACGACTCTATATAGTTTGGTTGACATAGCTTTAGTAGTTTTCGAGATATGTACAAAAAAGTTAGTAGGGGGCGGGGCCAGCCCACTTTTCCAAAAAAATTACGTCCAAGTATGCCCCTCCCTAATGCGATCCTTTGTGCCAAATTTCATTTTAATATCTTTATTTATGGCTTAGTTATGACACTTTATAAGTTTTCGGTTTCCACCATTTTGTGTGCGTGGTAGTGGGCCGATTTTGCTCATCTTCGAACTTAACCTTCTTATGGAGCCAAGAAATACGTGTACCAAGTTTCATTATGATATCTCAATTTTTACTCAAGTTACAGCTTGCACTGACTGACAGACGGACGGACGGACAGACAGACATCCGGATTTCAACTCTACTCGTCACCCTGATCACTTTGGTATATATAACGCTATATCTGACTCTTTTAGTTTTAGGACTTACAAACAACCGTTATGTGAACAAAACTATAATACTCTCTTTAGCAACTTTGTTGCGAGAGTATGATAAAGAATATGTATGCTATTGTAAACAGGAACTCACTCTTTTTAAATACCAGCACATAGTATTAATAGGTACTTGCGTTCTGTAAGTTTCACTCTTATATCTTACGGACTTCGGTAACAAGTGTGCCGTTATAACTTGGGTCCTGATAAGTTAGTTTCGATAAGTCAATCTCGACTATTTATAGGCAAGAAATATTATACCTTGATGGTACTATGTCTACACAGATTTATTTTGGTAGCTTCGTTGGGTTTTCACGTGCATAATATAAAGTAAAATATTCAGATGGAATTTATATAGGAAGTGAAGTAAGTTTTATACATAAATTTGACTCACTGAGGTGATGCTTAGCACAATATTCTGATGGAAGATGTACATCAAATATGGGTTGATGTGGCATAGCAGGGACTGAGATGTGGTGCGATGTATTATAAAGTGATACGATGCAATGTAATTTACTATTTATGGTTTCATGTTAAGTGAAACGATGTGTTAATTGTATTCCGTTAGATATGAAATAGTGGGAACTTATTTGATAGACTCTGCACCAATGGTGGACTTGGCCACAATGGCTGTCGTTTCTCTGCTCATATATGTATGTTAGAGAAACTTGCTGGAGCAGAAGGGCTCTAACTGAACACTGTTTGATAGTGACTCATGCGGACGTGGATTAAAAATCTAACCGGGTACCAGTTGCATCAGATGTTTCGAAGAAGATGAGATAGAACCACCTCGAGTGACCCAATTTTTCTATAGTAAGGCAAAAAAATTCTTGGATCTCATACTTTAGACAAGCAGTCGAAATAACGGAAATATAAACATATAAGCAGATTTGTGAAATGTTCAGGTGTTTTGCCGATAGCTGTGATCCAACTACAGGAGTTTTCCGTTTGGCTTCACAAAGTCTGTACGTAAGAGTCTAAGTGTGATCCCCCCACAACCTGGGAAATAAGAAAATATTTGAGAGAAAATTTAGGTTATTTAATAATTGTTATGTACCAACTTGATAATCATGTTTTATAAGTGTTTAAATGCATTTTTTTCTCATTTAATTAAGTTCTTCATTATCAAACCAAAGGAAATCGTCAAGTAATAAAATCACAAAATATTTCCACTGTTCGCCGCATTCTTTCCAACTTACTGACAGCTGATTGCTAACATTTCTTTCATAGCACGCTTTTTCTTGCGCTTGTCGCTGCAGTGCGCCTTTTCAGTTTCGAATGTTTTTTCTAGAGATGGTAAAGCGAAGTAAGAAAAAAATCACTCAGCGCTTGTATATTTTGAAAGGCACGCGATTTAATGCTTTTGGAAATATATGAGAGTGAGATCGGCAGAGGAGAATGGAGGAAAAGAAATGGAATGCAAGTTGACTAGTTATATATAAGCCTGGTCCGATACTTTTTCTGCTGTGAATATTTGCAGTATTTCCTTGTGTCATTCAAAACCAACTCAAGATTGAATGCTTACAGTAGTGTTTCAATTCATTGACTGCGGAGGAACTGTGGAATACAGCATACGTTTTTTTGTACGCGTCGCGCAGTTTTCGCCAAACCTCACACAACCTCAATTACAAATCCAGCTAAATGCTCTTTATTCATTTGTAAAACCGGAAAATAAATTAAAGATCCTGCAACAACAGCAAACAGCCAATAATTTGGTAAACTACATGCGTCCCGTTGAGCGGCTCTAATGGCGATGTATTGCAAAAGCGCTAAAAGCGGAATCTTGGACACCTGGAAAGAATTTAAATGAATTTTAAAATATAAATAACGAGATAAAAAATAACTGCGTTTCCTGGTGTAGTGGTTTTAATTTTTAGACTCTCTCATACTTTTCATTATTTTCATACAATAACTCAGAGTTGGAAAAACTATGCTACACCCGTAGCATTTCTTTTAGCTCTTGCTACCGCTCTCACTTTGTCGGGAGCCACAGCATAGCCTTAGCATAACAATGTAAAAGTATGTGCTGTACTCTGCTCCGAGTTTTGTTAGGTAAAAAACTATAGCCGTAGCGAGAGCAAAAAATGAGTGCTGCGCTTTGCTCTGGCGTAGCAGTAGCAAAAAATTGAGAGCGGTAGCAGAGCGAAGCCAATGAAAATTTTCATGTGCTACAGCTCCCGCATGTGTTTGTTGTTTTTTCTTTTTTTGTTATTTTCTGTCATAATATTATATTTAAATTAATTGAATAATTCAAACAAAAAATGTTATGCAAATCATTTTGGCATATGTTGCATCAAATGACTTTATAAATCTAAAATCAAATATTTTAGGAAATTTTAATAAAGTGAATTAGATAATAATTGAATATATTATAAAAAATTTTTATATTATGTAAAATATGTACTACAATTACTATGAGTTTTCGAGACTAATTTTAATTACATATAGTACTTTCCCCTTTTTTACGTTTTCTTAACCGGCATCTTTTAAATTCGCTTAGGCACAGGCACATTCTTAGTAATTCGCGCAACCTAATTAATTTGTTCGTCCTAAAACAACTGCCTGGTTCAGAAGCAAAATCAGTATAATCCATATACTCAGTATGTATGGATATGCAAATTTTTACTTATTTCTTACTATTTTTGAATTACTAAAATTTTCAAATGATGCTTACATCAATTTCGATCACATGCTTATGATTTGAAATATAATTTTTGTATTTATTAGTTGTATTGAATTTTAACATAAAGAGATAAAAAAAAAGTATCCTATGTCCTTACCAAGCTTCTAAGCTACCTCCCCACCAATTTTAAGCCAAATCGGTTAAGCCGTTCTTGAGTTATAAATGGTATAACTAATACGACTTTCTTTTGTATACTATATACCTACTTGTAAATGACAGAAAATATTAAAAAAGAAAAAAAAAAAACAAACACATGCGGGCGCTGTAGCACATGAGAATTTTCATTGGCTCCGCTCTGCTACCGCTCCCAGTTTTTTGCTATTGCTACGCCAGAGCATAGCGCAGCATTTAATTTTTTGTTCTCGCTACAGCTATAGTTTTTTACCTAACAAAACTTGGAGCAGAGTAGAGCACATACTTTTACATTGTTATGCTAAGCCTATACTGAGCCTCCCGACAAAGTGAGAGCGGTAGCGATAGCATAGCAATAATTCTAGAAATATTGCTGCTATGGAGTAGTAAATGAGAACCCTGCAATAACTCACTTTTCAAAAAAAGAAAAAAGATCATGATGAGCTAGCTGCAAGCACCTTGATAAATAGCGCACAATCAACTTTAGTGGAAATAAAGATGAAAAAAGTCCAAAACAAAAAACATAGAGCTTGAATAATAATCTGACAAGCTGAATTAATGGTTTAATAATAAAAATGACAATCAAGAAAAGCGGACAATGCTGTCAAAAGTAGACAACGTTTTTTTTTTTGAAAGTATTTATTATGGTGCTGGGTGACAAGTGGGCTAGGTTTTAATAACGAAGCATTTTTAGAGAGTCTTGTGGCAGTTTTTTTTATTACTGCCTCGCATTTTTTAACCTAACAATTGAATCATCGCCTCGAATAACGTTGTAAGCGCCAAATTTGGAATTTTTTAACAGAGAAGAAAAACGTTTTAAACACGTGGATTCTTTTTTAAATAGTTTTTGCTTAAATATTTATTTATATTACATCTTTTGTTAATATTTTCCAAAAGTTTTAAACAAAAAAAATGTACAGTATTAACAAGGTTCGCTGTTTAAATTTTTTTTAATGGAATAACGTTGTAAACGCCTTGCTTGTAGCGACGATAACACGTTTTTCCACTACACGCAGCATCTTTTCAGCAGAAATCGCTATTGGCTTCTTTCGAAGAACTGGTAATTCATATGGACGTAATATATCTCGCGCATATTTCTGCTGACATTTTGACTTTTTCCTTAAGCTGTGACAATGCCATCGTTCGCCAGTACTGTCATTCATTCTGAGACGTAAAACTTGCATGTCATCTGCAGTAATTTGGAGCCATCTACCTTCGGTTATTTTGCACGTATTTTTGTTTAAATTTTTTATGAGAAGATTATTTTTATTAGATGGTAAATTAAGGCGATCATCGTCCAATTATTATTTTGACCCACACATCTGTCGGACCAAATAATTAATTTTCTCACATCTCCAGCTTTTAAAATAGCGTAGGTGGAAGTGATGTGTCTTAAAATACATGAAGCGATTTCAGCTGCACCCCTTTTTGCAACTGTTTCATGCCAAGTATACATGTGAACAGTATTTTGCCCCAAATTATGTATAGCGAAGTTGTAATTTGAATACTGCCGCTGATAAAAGACGTCCGTGTGTGAGAGTATAAATCACTTGCTGTAAGTCAACGCAAAGCGCAAAAATATGGGAACTGCCTAAAGCTGACTTTGTGTCATCACTCAGCTTAGAATATGCTTCTTCAGCCTTTTTGTGATGTGCCTCTGCCAGTTTCTCTATGCATCTTATTTTATCCTGGTCTTCAGGGGCAATCGTTTCTATATAATACTTATTGCAGAGCTTACAAGTATCGGACCTTGGTAATCCAAACCGCAAACTGAATTCTGCGTTAAATATATCTCTGTATGTATTATAACTTAAAGTGCTATCTGGATATTTTTCCTTAAATAATTTAAACATTTTTGTAATAGTTAAATCTGGATGGAGGCAATTTTTTAAACTAGAACGACTGTAGTGACTTTCTTGACAAGGAAAGCTTTCTATGTGTTCCATGACACTTTTCTTTTCAGCATTAACGATTTTATTCGGCCGATTATCATGTCGTCCGCGCTGATCACTCAAACTATCTCCCGCCTTCAGTTTTTCAACTAAAATTTGAAGTCTTCGTTGTGTCACTTGAAAGGTACGACAAATCATTTGTTTGCACCTCTCATTTTCTCTCATTGTGCTGTGGTAGAAAATAGTTCACAGTTACATTTCGACGTGATGTGCCCTCTGCAACTCTTCTTCTTTGCGGTTCTTTCAATTCGATTAAAGAGCGTAAAAAATTTGATTGCTTGTCATAGTCCATTTGATAAAATTGAGAGAAATGCTTCTGAATAGTCTCCAATTTGAAGCTTGAGCACTGTAGATAACAAGCGCAGTTGAAACTCTGATGAATACAAAAACAAAACTGATATTGACACAGCTTACACTTACAACGTTTTTCCACATTACCGTTTCTGGATCATTTTTTTATGTACAACTTTTCCATTTCTTCCTGAATATGCTTCTCCACTATTTCTCAGCCTCTTATTACTTATATCTTTCCAATTTTCATAATTTATTTTACGTTTTTTTCCTTTATTGCACTTTTGAATGGTGCTCAACACCTCTAAATATGCCATGATCACCAGCACTTAAAACGTTTTTYCACTCACTACTGACTTTAGGACGCAGCTCAATGGCTAAAAACTGATGGATATTGTAAAATTTTGCGCTCTCATAATACGGGAGAGCATTATTAACGGTAATTTGCAATAAAACAGGATTGCCAAAAAATGTCACTTACAACGTTATTCGAGGCGATGATTCAATTATGAATAACACAACCACTGAAATTGAATTTCGAAGCCTCATGTAAAGGGATGGTGTTTGAAATCTGATGTAGAGTTCAAAGTTTTTTTATATCAAGCTGCTGAAATATGTATAATTATATACCGGTTCTGCAGTGAAAGGCTAACTAAATTAATTTAAGTGAAAATGATAGTACATACTGTTACATAACGGGTGGTCATAGTAGAGGTGTTTTTTTTGACAGATAACGCGAGAGCTATAATATTATTTTTATTCAGCGTCTGTTTGGCATTTCATCATGGAAATGCTTACGCCTGAACAACGTTTACTAATTGTTTAACTTTATTACGCCAATATCACGATAATCTTCAAAAAAATTAATGCCAAAGAATGTTCTTTCGAATGATAATAAGCGTCCCCATTAAATTAGAAGTTTTTGTGTTTTTGCTTTAAAAAAGTAGGGAACCTCGAATTGGATAACCCTATATATATATTTAAAAGGGTCAGTTATGAAATATATAAATATATATGTGGTTAAAAATAAATTACTTTTCCAAGTTAAAGCATACAAATAATATTATACTTTCGATATTAACTTATAAATGTTGCTGCTTTTTTGGATTGCAGTGAAAAAACTGTAAATCTAAATAACTTCAAACATAATATATATTTTTAAGAGCATCCTTCGTCGAATGTTTTTACATGCGTAATTTCTTTGCAATTCAAAAATACATTGCTAAATTACTGCACGTATTTTACCATTGTTATGAAAAATAACTCTTGGTAAGTCATAATCTGATAGGCAACAAGTAAGGAAGGCTAAGTTCGAGTGTCACCGAACATTTTATACTCTCGCATGATAAACTGATAATCGAGATTTCAGGCGTGGTTATGAACCGATTTCACGCATATTTAGTACATGTCATCAGGGTGTATTATATACCGATTTTCATTGAAATCGGGCGAGTAGTTCTTGAGATATGTTTTTTGGTCCATAAGTGGGCGACGCCACGCCACTTTAGTGTTTCTGACGTTTTTTGTTAGTCGGCTAATGCACTTTAAGTGATTTTCAACATAACCTTTGTATGGGAGGTGGACGTGGTTATTATCCGATTTCTTCCATTTCTGAACTGTATATGGAAATGCTAGAGTGAAACAACTCTGTAGAGTTTGGTTGTCATAACTATAGTAGTTTCCGAGATATGTACAAAAAACTTAGTAGGGGGCGGGGCCACGCCCACTTTTCCAAAAAATTACGGCCAAATATGCCCCTCCCTAATGCGATCCTTTGTGCCAATTTCACTTTAATATCTTTATTTATGGCTTAGTTATAACACTTTATAGGTTTTCGGTTTTCGCCAATTTGTGTGCGAGGCAGTGGGCCGATTTTGCCCATCTTCGAACTTAAGCTTCTTATGGAGCCAAAAAATACGTGTACCAAGTTTCATCATGATATATCAATTTTTACCCAAGTTACAGTTTGCACGGACGGACGGACAGACGGACAGACATCCGGATTTCAGCTCTACTCGTCACCCTGATCACCTTGGTATATATAACCCTGTATCTGACTCTTTTAGTTTTAGGACTTATAAACAACCGTTATGTGAACCAAACTATAATACTCTCTTTAGCAATTTTGTTGCGAGAGTATAAAAATTCTACGTATAACCTACTTCAAGCTGTCTAGCGTCTTAAAATTAAACTATTCCGTAAAACGTTCAAAAGTATTGATCGTAGGACTTGCTTAGATATATAGTTATTATCACGGAGAAAAAATTTCGAAGCAGAGTTTTCCAGGATATCTTTGTAAAAGCTTCATAAAACTACAAATATGCTATAATTGTTTTAATTTGAACATAGCAGCGATAAACGTAGTCCTTCGTTTCGAGACTGAATAAAGTATTCCCTAAAGTATGATAAATACATATACTATACATATTTCGTCTGATGTCTCTAGGGAACTGAGTTTAGAATATACTCATTTACAATTTTAACTACAGTTATAAGTGCTAACACATTTAATGTGTCTAAAAGTGTGCCAACCTCACGTTAATTTCCAACTTTTCTTTATATACGAGTGTATGCATATTTACTTTTTTCACATATTTCCTGGCACTCAACTTTATTTACACTTTGCCTACAACTTTTTGCAGGCAGTGGCGCAGCGGACCTCACTAAGGATCAACGCAATATAATGGTGGACATCTTAGAGGATGTCAGTTCGCCGGAGGTGAAAAGCTTAAATGTAGGCCGGTCGTTAACCGCGGCACTATGTGTTGCGGTTACATTTTAAAAAATTTAAAGCTGACACACTGCTGAATGGAACACATTGCTAGAATGTCTTTTTAAAGGTGAGTGTGGCGTGAGAAGACAGGAAAATTGAACAACACATGTATAGTATAAAGAGTAGTGGAAAGCGTAAGAGCGGTAGTTAGACACGCTCATGTAAAAAGTGCCATTAGCAAATATTTTCTCTTAACTGAACAGATTGTTTATGGGGGTTTTGATATATATTTTTGCAAATATAATAACAACAACAAATTTTTTGCTCCAATATTTTTTTATGTTTGCGCTGTTTGAAAGCATGTAGTAGTAGTTCAAATTGTTCATATGCATGCGCCACTTTTTGGACACAACTGCCACCTCTCGGGAAAATCTGATTTATGGACGGGGCAATGGACACTCGTCCGTTTGGAAAAAATACAGCAACAAAAATACCAGCAATCGCATTCTGTAATTTATGAGTACTCAGCTCTGTGAGAGCGACCAGCACTGAAAAGCGCTTGAAGCGCATATGGGTGATGCGTTTCCAATCTTACTCTGTAGGCGCCTGTTGGTAGACTAGTTGAGTATTTTGGTAGTGAGTAGTGGAAAATAATTTTTTTGGGGTTTTTCTTATATTTATTTTTAATAGGGACCGACTACTTAAATTATGACATATGAGACTGCTTTCGCAGCAACAGAGTGAAAAAATACTTCAAAATAGTTACGTATGCAAGTCTACTATTTGGTCAATACCATTAGCTCTAGAGCGCCTTGAAGTATGCGCAACAAAAATAACTACAATAACAGCAGCCCGTAAAAGCAATACTGATAGGCTTTTCACAGCATGCCAATACAAAAGCAGTGCAATAAGTGGAATTAAATAAAATTGAAATTCAGGAAGATAACTATTTTCAAAATTTTTGCACATCCTTAAAACTATTACGTTTCTTGCGGCTGTTATTTGAAACACGCAGATTATTGCAGGGCAGGGTTGCCTACACTTTTTAATATGGTATTTTTGCATTTTAATTACATACTTACTTCCATGCGTGTACATGAATATTTGTGTATTTTTCTTCGCAACAGATTGCGAATGGCAATATGAAGATGGTTGTCTCTAATCGTAAGCTCGGCATGTTTTGTGGCCGAGCAGATGCAGACTTTCTGCAGTGTGACCAACTAACCAAAGTATTTTCAGGTATTTGTATAACGAAATGACAAAATGTTATGCATTAACTTCAACAACAGGAAAATAGTTTATCGAAAATTCGGTATAACAGTTTTCTAGACGTAAACCAAATTTTTATTATATTATTAAGAATACACGTTGAAAAAGTTATTGAATTATATAACACGGGTTCAAAAAAAAAAAAAAAGAAATGTTACTGTGAGTAAAAAAAAAAGTGTTAGCCAAGCACATAATTAAGATTTAAAAAATGTATTGTTTTGGATTTAAATTTTTTTTGCATTTGCTTACTATTTTTAACACTATTTTAAAATGCAAAAAATAAAATGTTTAATTTTTATATAAAATAACTTGTTGATTGATTAAAACTCGCGATGAATTTGAAAAGAAAAATTTAGAATCTAAGTTTTGTTGAGAGTTTGTTTAAGTAAAAATGCTTAACCTTGTGTACTATATATATGAAATATCAACTATTTTGCATAATATTTGTTAAGTATTTCTGCTCTAATATTGCTATATTACAACGCAATTTGTAATGTTGTTGGAAACCAAATTTTCGACCACTTTATTGCCATTAAATCAATAGAAATTATGTCCCAAACATTTTTATTTTCGACATAATCCTTCGTCTGCCACAACTTAGTAGTGGCTTTTACACGTAGGCTGTATTGGGTATAGAAGAGTTTTGGTCTCTTTGGTACAGGACTTTAAAGACGGAAAAGCTCTATCTCGCAGAACTACAACACTGACTAGTGCACTGTCAACTATTTTCTTAAGCCTGATGTGAGTATTAAACAACCAACCCAGGGAAATAATACAGGATTGCCTACGAGAAAGATTGAACTGTTCATTTTGTTTACTGAGGGTATAATATTCTCAAACGGGTACCCATACACTCTTTTTAACAAAGGAAAGAAGTTATAAGCTGGCTAAGTCCACAAGTCTAAGTCAATGTTATATACTTACTTATAATATATAAAACGAAATTTTGCAAAAACATGTATCTCAAGGTATTTAAAAAATACAATATCGAATTTTAAAAAGAAATCTTAATTTTATAGATATATACTCGTATACATATATATTAGGTTGTCAAAAAGTCTTGCGGTATTTTCGATAGTTGGCACTGACAGCGCGTAGTTCTAGTTGTATTCGTCGCATCGGCTTATGGAAAGCTCATTTCACGCGCTAACACGTGTTTGATTGATTGTCGTTTCATTTAAGTCGTTCGTGAATTATAGCGTCGCAAACATGGAGCAAAATATATAGAAAATACGGCATATTTTACAGTACTACTACGATAAAGGCAAAAATGCATTTCAAGCCGCCAATAAAATTTGTGCAGTTTATGGACCCGATACAGTTTCCATTTCCACCGCACAATGATGGATCGAAGATGCACCACGCTCCGGAAGGCTTGTCGTCGAAAATTGCGATAAAATCGCTGAAGTGGTCGAAGGAGACCGGCATAGTAGCAGCCGTAGCATCGGTCAAGAGCGGGGCATAAGTCATCAAAAAAAATTTTATGAACAATTGAAATTGAATTGGCCTCTCGTCTGCATAACGCTTTCCTTTCATGCGCAAATGCATTTTACCGAAAAGGAAGAAGTCGCACGGTGCCATATCAGGTGAATACGGAGAGTGGTTAATGGTTACGATGTTATTTTTTGTAAAATAATCGGTCACAATGACGTCAAACAAACCGTGCACACACCTTTCGTAAGCCCAAATGTTCGGTCGAAATGCGATAAATCGATGTTTTGGAGTTGTTAAATTCCATTTTCATGAATTTCAATGATGACTTCAGCTGATTTTTGATGAATTAACGCACAGCAGGATTTTGATTGGCCCACATGTTGATCGTCATTTATGTCCTCACGACCACTTTGAAAACGTTGAAACCACTCGTGCACTCTGCTACGGGATAGGCGCTATAAACTTGGTTCATCAATTGAAACGTTTCGGTAAAAGTTTTACCAATTTTAAAACAAAATTTAATGTTGGCTCTTTGTTCGAAGCTCATTTTCGCACCCATAACACAAACACACTGATACTTAAAACGCAATAACTTCACTTCTAATCAATGAAATGTCATGTTATTCTCACTAAAGAATCGGTAGAGATAGCAGATTCTAACGCACCAGTCGGCATATAGATGGCGCCACCAGAGGGCGCTAGATTCAAAAAGTAATGTTTATTTTGGAAAATACCCTGGATATATATATGTACATATATAAATATGTATGTATGTATATGAAGAGTAAAAGGTTTTTTTGCAGGCATGCAATGGTTGGCATCTGCATACAAAACGAATTTATGGCACGCTTTGTGCTTGTACTGCTGTATTTACCTTGCAAATTCTTGTATTCTTCGTGTAATATTTTAACTAAACAAGAAGAAGAAGAAGTGTTAAAAGAAAAAGAAGATACCATTATATGTGTAGAAGTTTATGGGCCAATAAATTTAAAAGTTTTCTCAGAAAAAATTCTGTTTCGCTTTTCCCGACCGTTTAACCGTATATAATTCTTACCTGTAATCTAATCACTTGGTGAGAGCATGGCATAAGTAATAATGAAATATTACTTATTCTTCTGAAAAGAAAGCTTTTTTAGATTAATTGTTTAAAAACATATCCTAGAAGTAAAAGATATCCAAAAATTTAAAATATCTGTAAAATTGAAGCTTATAGAGCATATTATAAAGTCCGTCAATATTATAAAAAAGTTAAAATTTCAAGGTTGGTACTGGACTATAGCTTACAATCAGAAACAATTAAGGTGGAAAGCTTTAACTAATAATTAAAGCAACTTAGGAAATGAAAACTTAAACATTTTGTTTTTATTTGTTAACTTCAAAAATGTACAAAAAAGCCTAATAATTTAAAAGCTCAGCGGAACCTTACTTCGAGTTGAAAAGGGTTAAAAGCAACTTAAGTGAGAAGCAAACAGTGATTTGAAAAAAATAATTACATTGCCAATATTTGCAATCAGATTTAAAGTTTTAAAATTTTTAAATAATTAAACAGGTAAAGCTCACCCAAGTACATAAGAATAGGTGAGTGAAGAATTTACACTGAAATGCACGTCGCCGGCAACACAAATACGTACATACATACATATGTATATGCGCATGTAAGTTGTTTGGATTATAACACGCACCTGGCAAGTTCAATGACTTGACGCCTGTAGCTTCCTTCCGGCTTTGCTGCATGGTCTACTTCACTCTCTACCACGCGCCTTGTACTGTCTGCTTGGCGAACAATACGCTTAAAATTTTCCACACACACATATCGACTACAATTTTAATGTGTGGAAAGTATAAAAAATTTGCTCGAAAGCATAGGAAGACAGTGCACAACAACAATAAAGCCTAAAAAAGGGTACTATCTGAATAGAAAAAACTAAATAAAAAGAGAAAAAAACAAGTAAGGCAGGGCTAAGTTTGGGCTTGGCAGTGGGATTTTGCCCATCTTCGAACTTAACCTTCTTATGGAGCCAAGAAATACGGGTACCAAGTTTCATCATGATATCCCAATTTTTGCTCAAGTTACAGCTTGCACGGACGGACGGACAGACGGACAGACGGACAGACAGACATCCTGATTTCAACTCTACTCGTCACCCTGATCACTTTGGTATATACATATAACCCTATATCTGACTCTTTTAGTTTTAGGACTTACAAACAAAGCGAGCAAATGAAAGTGACTGATAAGCAGAAGTATAAAATCTTAATTGCCTTCAGGTATACACATATGTATAGACGAAATGATGTATATATTTATATATATGTGACCCAAATGCTGGAATGACAAAAAATTTTTTAAAGTTTATTAAACTTAAGTATATTTCCTATACAATGGAATACGATCTTTGAAAAACATCAAGAATTAACAAAATGGCGTAATTTTGAACAAAAAAAATCGTTTTTATGTAAAAAATGGTCGTTTTAGGGTCCAGATACGACCTAATCGATTTCACATGATATTTATGGAAATATAAGCTATCGAAAAAGCAAAAAAAAAAAATGTTTTTGGAAAGTGTCACACTGGTATAGCCCCTTAAAAAAGAAAAACAACACAACAACGATAGATTTAACAAAACATTATTACATCCTGCAACGGTAACACCAGCTGTACTCTAGTATCATGTGGCGAACTTCCGTTTGTAAAATTAAAAAGAGCATAGCAACTAGGGACATGAAAGTCCAGCACCGCACGCCAAAAGACAGTTTCACAAAAGGACTGTCCCGCTGATAGCCGCTTAAGCGTAATATGGCATCGGCTCTCCGGAACTTTCGATGTCACTGGCGTAGGTGCAGCTTTGGCCTACCAAGTGCCTTGGTAAATTGCTTGTTAGTTGCAATGAGAGCGTCATGCCGCCGTTGCTGACATCACTACTTTTATTCTCAATTTGTAACTTCATTATTATTAGTAAAAATATTAATTGAATGTGTCTTATGTCCCTGCGGCTGAAGAAAGGTTTTGAAAGAAGTCTTCAAAGTTTAGAAGATCTCTGAATTATAATGATATTTTCTTGCTGTAAAACTGATCATGACAGATTTTTAGAACGTTTGTGTATGAGCTTTTATAAATTAATGTTTGCTTTTCAAATACTTCAACAATAATCTATAAGGTCAAGTTCAGATCACTATATTTCTCTGTTTTTTCTTTTTAATATTTTCAGCGAAGCTTTCATATATGTGTAGCCAGACAGTACGCAAATGTGCTATTAGAAGCCTTTATATCCAAATGCCTATTTATATCACTTTTTTAGTTAGTTTTAATATTTTCAGCGAAGCTTTCATATATGTGTAGCCAGACAGTACGCAAATGTGCTATTAGAAGCTTTTATATCCAAATGCCTATTTATATCACTTTTTTGAAAATCTTAGAAAGCGTAGTCTTTAAAAATACTTTTGAGTTTTGGTCACTACACAGCGGTTTTTTCAAAGCTTTCGTAAATGCTTTCAGTGAAGCTCTTCTATTTTTCCAATCCAAATATTTCCGTGTTTTTACACATCTCTCTCTTTTGACTGACATGAAAACAACTGACAGGCTTTCGCATATGTTATAAGATAATAACATTAGAAAAAACCGTATTTCCTCGAAACCTTTAATTTGTTTAACTTGTTGCATTCTAAAAGTGCAGCAAAAGTTTAATTCCCTTGCATTAACTATCAAGTGAAAAAGGCTCATGAACCGAGCAGACAAACTACACTCACTTATGCTAGTGAACCGTCAACCACAATTTGCTCCTGTTTGAGAATATCCGAGATTAAGCACAATTCAAAACTAAACAAAAAGCTCCTGAAAAACCGTCGTATTAAGAGAAGGGCGGTGAAAGCTACGCATGAGAATATTATATGTATCTGATAACATTAACAGTAAAAACCACATCATTGACGTTGATATACATATATGCAATAAAGAACCACCATTTGAAGCATGTGTGTGATTTTTCATTTCAACGATAGATTTAACAAAACACAGATAACGTTGTGTTATCCAGAAAGCCCAATTCTTCTTCTCTTCGCCATCACATTTACATGAAGGGAAGGAAGTAGTAACATGCAGCATTAAAAGCTAAATATTTACTAGTATGACTGACAATGTTTCTCACCCTGTGAAAACAGTTGAATTCGGAATCTAAAATGGGGCGTAATGTTGGGCAAAACATCCCGGGGAATCCCGGGCCAGCGCGATATTTTTTTCCCTATTATAGGTGGACAGCTGCAACCAACTGTCATCCGCTCGTCTCATACTAAGCTCAGTTTCTATATAGCACTCGAGCTGTGAACACGTGTTATAACCTCTCTGCGACAACAAAAAGAAATTCGACACTCCGAAAGTTTTTTTTT
>NW_017535252.1:321449-329877 GCF_001853355.1 Bactrocera latifrons
AAGACGCCACGGAAGAGAAGCCCGTCTCCGACCGAAACCGACATCGAAGAGGACTTCGATTTTTGCACGATTTGCAAGAAAAAGATGCCGAAGCACGAGAATCKTCAAAACACGGCCCATTGCATCGTTTGTGATCGAGGGGTTCACTTGAAATGCGCCGGACCGAACCCAAACACTTACACCTGCATCCACTGCGAGTCGGAATAACTTTTTTCGCCAATTCCTATTTTTCTTATTATTTATGAATCTCTCTTTTATTTCCATTGATAAATAAACGTTTTTCATCGGTAACAATCATGTTATAATCGAAAATCTCAAAATCAGGTTTTTGGCGCCAATGGCTATAACTTTTAAATTTTTGTAGAATTTTATCAAACCAATATTATCAAAAGGAAGGTTACGACTCGCACTACAAATCCATGCTTTGGAATTTTCACAAAAAAATAACTTTTATGTGACTTTTTAACCGAAATCAAAACGTCCCCTATTATAAATTAATTTAACAAATTAAATTATTGTTTTCAGCTGCAAACGTTCTTTGTAGGTTTAGTTTGATAAATTTTATTGAAATTCGATTTAAAGTCGGTGGCAACCCTGCTATAGAAGTACTCTCATATGATGGCTTTCGTAAAGCTTTTCACTTTGTGGTGAACATTTGAAAGTGACATATCCTTATGTTGACTTGAAGACTTTAATTTAGCATTCTGTTCAGCACTCTTTAAGCATTACATTTCAGCATTAAGCAGCCCCGTACAGCGGTGCCGTTTGATGTTAGTGTTATTCTAGAATTTATTTGGAGTTGCTACCTCGCTTACTAACTTTTCGTTCAATCAGTTTTATTTGTTAATTTAATATTTAATAAATAATGTGAAAAACCCATTTTTATACAAAAATTAAAGGAAAGTGTTTTACTGAAAAAATTAATAATTATATTTGTATGTATTGTCTTCACATACATATATGTTTGCCTACCATATTCTCATCTACTCCTAATTATATGATACGAGCAGTATGAATATTGTTCATGTTCATGTAAACAAATTCACCCACCAACACATACAGATTGACACACTCATTATATTCTTAAGCTCAACACAAACGTATAACACATTTTCACAAATAAACACATCGCACATACATATTCTCCCCATAATCACTTCTTTGGCTGCCTTTATTAGCGGTTGCCTCTACAAACACATACAAATGTCTCATATAGTTATTTTTTAATTACTTCCCACACTGGTAATGTATTGCTACCCACTTGCAGCACCCGACCGTTACATCAATTGTATCATCTGTATCCATACTGGAGCTGCATATAGTATAACTGAGCTCATAGCTTTTGCGATTAGAAGTCGGCGGCTTAAGCGCACACAGCCCCTATTTGCCATCATTCTTGATAAGGCGTTATAAATCTTATTTGCTATGTTTTCCAAGTGCTGGTTGAATTTCAGCTTAGAGTTAACTATTACCCCTAAAGACTTCAACTGCGGTTGTAAAATAATCACGCACTCTGCTATGGTGAAAGTTATTTTTTTCCTCAATTTTCCTGGTGCTTATGAGCAATACCTCTGTTCTGTGCTCAACCAGTTCCAAACTCTTGGAAGAAAATCATTGGCGTAGACCATTTATGCATTCATTACATTTATTTTGTAGGCCATCAAGATGTTTACCTACTGCTAACACTATAAGGTCGTCCACGTATGCGATTAGCTTAACGCTTTTAGGCTGTTGAATTCTTAGTACCCCATTATAAACTAGATTCCATAAGAGAGGACCTAGAACAGAACCTTGTGGTACTCCGCTTGTAATAGGGTAGCTCTTGATGCCTTCGGTGGTGTCGTAGATCAGCTTTCTATATTTAAATTACTCTTAAAGATATTCATGAAGTACTGAGGGGCGCGTATTCCATATAGGGCTTCGAGTATATTTTACCATTTAGCAGAGTGGAATGCACTTTTCACATCCAGGGTGATCAGAGCACAATATTTTTTTATACCACCTTTCCATCTTTTGCCACTTACTGCCCTTTGCGCAGTGTCGACAACTTCTTTCAGTGCATCGATAGTAGACCTCTGTTTCCTGAAGCCGTATTGTCTTTATGATAGTCCGCCGGCTTCCAGGATTGCAATCTCCAAGTAGTTTCTTATTATGCTTTCATACACTTTTCCAATTATTTCGAGCATACACAGAGGTCAATACGAGGAGGGTTCATCTGGTGTTTTTTTTTTTGGTTTTGGGATTAAACGCTGGACTTTCCACCGATCGATTTAGGGATCCAGGGGTTGATTTTGCAGCTTCGTTTTATTGATCAGCGTTAGTAATCGGTTCGTGAGTCGGAAATAATGCTTCGACGACTTTTTTCATGAACGGAGCGCATTTGGGTTGCTGCCGCTTATTTTTGAATTTAGATATACAGATTTTAAAAGCAGTCCCCCAGGGGTCTATATTCGCTTCTCCATAGATTTTTTCAAAACAGTTTCTTTTAATACGAGTTTATAGCTGGCTTTAAGAGCTTTTTGTGGCTTTTAAAAGCTTCTTTGTGTCGGTGACAACGTGGCAATTTCTTCATCTACCAGTCTACAGGTCTTTGCTTATTGTGACATTTTGCGCTTCTAATTGTAACGTCGCATGCTGCCACTAGTTCCTTTCGCAGTGCTGTTACTAAGTGGACGCCGCCTTCGCCTGATGCTATTGCTGCACTCCAGGCTGTCTCAAAAACGTCAGTATCAAAATCTGTTTGCTTGCAGCTTCTTTTTCGTGTAGTGTCAGTGTGTGAGGGTTCCTTGGCCCGAGAGAATGAAACTTCTGCAAAGATTGCCATGTGGTCATGATATGTAGACTTGCTGACACCTCCCACTTAATGTGTCTGCTAAGTGCGTCATTTGCCAAAATCAGGTCTATTATAGAGCCTTTATTTCCTTTTTATACTCTCGCAACAAAGTTGCTAAAGAGAGTATTATAGTTTTGTTCACATAACGGTTGTKTGTAAGTCCTAAAACTAAAAGAGTCAGATATAGGGTTATATATACTAAAGTGATCAGGATGGCGAGTAGAGTTGAAATCCGGATGTCTGTTTGTCCGTCCGTCCGTCTGTCCGTCCGTCCGTCCGTGCAAGCTGTAACTTGAGTAAAAATTGAGATATCATGATGAAACTTGGTACACGTATTTCCTGGCTCCATAAGAAGGTTAAGTTCGAAGATGGGCAAAATCTGCCCACTGCGACGCCCACAAAATGGCGGAAACCGAAAATTATTATTAAAATGAAATTTGGCACAAAGGATCGCATTAGGAAGGGGCATATTTGGACGAAATTTTTTTAGAAAAGTGGGCGTGGCCCCGCCCCCTTCTAATTTTTTTGTACATATCTCGAAAACTACTATAGGTATGTCAACCAAACCGTACATAGTAGTATTTAGGCATTTCCATACACAGTTCAAAAATGGAAGAAATCGGATAATAACCAGGCCCACCTCCCATACAAAGGTTATGTTGAAAATCACTAAAAATGCGTTAACTGACTAACAAAAAACGTCAGAAACACTAAATTTTACGAAAAAATGTCAGAAGGAAGCTGCATCCAGGATTTTTTTAAAAATTGAAAATGGGCGTGTCGTACTCCCGGAGGCGACAGGTCGACCACCCGATCTTTACTTTGCCTATTTTAAGAACAGTCTTAGCGTCTTGAACCCGCAGGCATATAAGGGCTATTTGAGTGCCGCTTCATTTCTTCCGCATATTTTGGATATTTGCTGGCCCTATATTCTGAAAACCGCACTCCTTTTATAACGCGTCGCAAATTTTTTGGGAGTGATTACCTTGTCCAGGTCTTTGCACATTATAGTGACGTTAAACATTTTTGGCTGTATTACAGCCATTTCCCTCTAGTCGGCTCTTGTCTGCTTGGGGTTTTAATTCTAGGAGCAAGGCTCCTTTGAGCGTTTTTCTAATGTGCCTTACGTTTGTGCACAGTTCCTCAAGGCCACTATCGCACTTAATTTTCTTAAGAATGACCGCATATGATCCTCCGTCCTTTTTGGTTATAATAATGGCGTCTGGTTTCGTACGAATTCTCTTTTCAACCGGCTTTCTCTTTTTTACCGCGTCCACCTATTTCTTGGATACAGGCTAATCGAGAGAACTGTCTTTCGGTACAATCTTATTGATCTCACTATATGACACCTGCGCTTTATCGTTTGCGTTTTTTGGTTGGTGGTAAGTAACCTGATAATTCTCGTACCCTCTTTGGCGTATGCTTTTCTTTGGGGATAGGGGATAGTTGCGACGCTTTCCCTACCACAGCTCTTTTCAGCGGATTCTCTGTATTTTTAGCCTTCTCGTACAGGCTTGTTATGCAGCTTAGAAGATCTCGCATAGCTTCATTAATATGCCTCTGCCCAGACATCGTAGTTTCGAGCTCCTTGATTTTTGTGCCCAGTTTGCAAAAAATATTACCACCACCCTATATTTGCTCATCTTTTCCGCACTTCTTTTGTTGGTCGGCGTTTTCACAACTTTTTATCGGTCCAGCAGCGGTGGCCTCGTCATTTTTTCCTTCTGGAGGCGTTCTCAATGTCTTCGAATTCCTCCGAAAAAGATTTTCTGGTGTACTTCTCAAACTATTTTCAGAGGCCATATCTCTGGCAGAAAATAATTGGGAACACCTGCCAGTGAATATCAGTCCTTTGTCCTAAAACCTTAGTTGCTTTTTTAATGGCTGGCAATGCCGGAAAAAAAATCAAAACCGAAGAAAGAGAAACGAAAAAGTTGAAACAGCTGATCGAACAAAACAAAAATTAAATTAAGTGCACGTTTTGTTTCGCTGTTATACGGGGAAAACCTATTTTAAGTATTTTTTGTGAAAATTTACCACGAAAAGGGGCAAGTAAGTAGAAATAAAGTTTTTATTAAAAATGAGATTTTACTTATCTATTTACTAGGTGAAAGGAACAATGGCAAGTGTTAAGAGGGGGGGCCTACTTTAGAGGCTTCAAAAAATCGATTTTTTTGGGAGGGAAAGAAACAATTGATTCAAGCGAAATTTCTAGGCATTATAGTTATATATTTGAACATATTTCACAAATTTTTTTTGGATACGAAATCTTTAATATTCTGCCTTTGGGAAGCAATTGCCCGATGTATCTCGCATGTGCATGTTTCGGACGGCGGACAGGATGCAGGTCGCAATTTCTATCAGGAACAAAAAATTCTAAGTGTTTCATACTTTTCATGATCTTCTAGTTAAACTGAGAAAATTTCAAAAAAAGTGTAAGATTAAAAAAAAGTTAAAAATTGAAAAAAGTGTTTTTTGTCCAAAAATATTTTACTTAATGTTGTTTAAAAATATCTTCAAACTTGACTTTTCTTAGTTCATTTATTATAGTTTAAATAGAAGATAATTTAATGTCAAAGATCATAAATTTTGCACCATATTCCATACGACGGTTAGTCGCCAATTAAGAAAAATCGTAAAAATTAAAAACCGAGACCATCTATAACTTGAGGGACATATTCTTAGATAATTTTTAAGGACATTTAAACAAAAAATCGATTGTTATAGGCTTCTAAAGCAGGCCACCCCCTTAATAAGGATTTCGTATGGCAAACGAAAAGTGATAAATATAAAAATAAAAGCTTATTAATAAAAAACAAAGAAATAGATAAAAGTGCTACATTAGAAATAAATTCCAAGAAATGCTCCGCTTGCCTGTGGAACATGTTCACTGTGTGAAGAACGAACGCAAAATGAACAGGGATAATGGGATGCCCAACTTATTCCAGTGTGAGAGCGCCTCAAAATAAGCGTTTTTTTTATAACATTTTCCATTATGGCCAGATCGCACCAAATAGGAATTTTTGGACATTTTAAATTAAAATACCCAACATTTATTACGATTGCAAATTTTTATATATTGGACTTTTAATATATGGCGAAACTACTTAATTCCTTTTGTATGATTTTATGGTAAATTTAAACAACTGACTTTCGATATTTCAATACTTAATAACGTGAATTAAGTCTGTTAGTTCTCAATTAATAAATGTTTTTAATTATTTGTAATAGAAAATTAATTCTATTAAGCATCAAATTACAAAACGTTTCATGACATATATTTAGATTTCCTATTTTCTTTGATTTTCATTGTTTTAAATTTTTATTAGCGACCTTGAACGGCGGCAATAAATTCCTCCGTTCACATATATTTTTGATATAATTTCAATCTGGCCGTTCCAGTCAATTGCAAAAAGTTGTTATTAAAAATAAGTTTATTTTGCGAGACATTGACATTTTTTTCATGAAGATATCCGGTTATAAGTTAATTGACTTATTTTAACGTGTTTCCTGAACGTGATATTTATTTATTTATATAAGTTGTCTCCACATGGAACAACTTTTTGGCTGTGATATTTATTTGTTTTTTAACACCACATTGTATCTTGTACGTGCAGGGTTGTTATGGAAATAAAAATAACTCCATAGGTACCGCAGTCACTAGACATTAATTCTATTCAAAATATCTGGAACTTTTTGGAAAACCGTATTCGTGAAATCGAATTTCTTCAAAATAAAGCCAAAAAACTGGATCACAGACTTATATCGGTATTCTGCATGAGAGGATTGATGAGAAACATGAGATAATCGTCTCAAGCAATATACCGATATTAGTGGGTCAAAATATCCGAAAATAAAACTAGAAATCGAATGGAAAGCATGCGTCGATGTCTAGGGACAATAATTGCAACAAAATGTAGGACAAACCCGCTAAAGCTATTGTAATTACTTTTGATTTATATAAATAATACGGTACGTAAACTCTTTTGATATAAATTATGCCTATTTTAAGCTTTACCGTAATATTTTTTTTATTTGTTAAAAACAAATATTTTGATATTCTATTTTTATTTATTTTTATTTATAAATGTGAAAAAAAAATAATACAATTATTTTATTTACACGAAAAAAAGGAGCACTGGCTGCCAGGACCTTCGGCTCGCTGGTGAATCAAGGCTACGTGACTAAAATAAGTTCTATTGTCCACGCTTTATATATTTAAAATCTTCATAAAATCTATATACATGCTGAAGTAAAACAAAAACAAAGTTCTTATCTAAGCTAGGTAGGATGTCATATTAAATGTTTTAGACCGCATTTATCCAGATATTTTGATATTTTTGTAACGTTCTCGAGAAACGTAGTTTTCAAAAGTGTTGTAGGTGTTTGGTTATCGAAGATAGTCCTCCTGATTCCTTTGAAATGGTGGCATTCGTCGAGCAGATGATGTACTGTTAGTGAAGCCCCCGGGCAATGTTGGCAGTAAGGCGGACTCTACCGATTGAAGAAGTACGAATGTGTGGCTATTGTGTGCCCTAAACGTAGGCGGACAAATGATTTAACATCGTTACATCGACAGTTTGGTGGATAGGATGGTCTGGGTTATTGAAAGAGTATTGGTGCTGGATGTGTCTCCAACTCTCCATTAGCGATTTAAGTTGGTGTTGGTGTGCCATCTTATATAAGTCTTTATTCTCAAGAAAGCTAGCCGCTAGTTTAGCGCGATTATCTGCCAGTTCATTCCCGCGTATGCCGGCGTGGCCTGGAATCCACATTAGTTTTATGTTGGCGCTGTTTTCAGCTAATTTGCTCCGGATGCAAGAAATGATATTACATTTATTCATAACATTTAAGACCGCTGATATAGTTGATTTGCTATCTGTACAAATAATTGCTTTCAATTTGGAATTTGAAGCGAAAATGATAGCGTTGAGGATCGCTGCGGCTTCTGCTGTGTAAACGGAGGCGTAGCTTGGCAGGATTCCAACTTTAATTGTTGCTCCTTTGTCGTCGACAACTGCGAATGATGTACTTGTCTCGGCTTTGGATCCGTCCGTGAAGATTAGAGTCCATTCAGGGAGAAGAGAAGTTGTAGACTCAGCAAAGAGTTGTTGATAAATGGCGGGGTTGGTGTGACTTTTATTGAATTTCTCCAAGCTTAAAAGGAACGATGTATGTTTTATCTGCCAGGTAGGAAATACTTCTCCCTGCCGTAGTGATGGCATGGTGATTTCAAGCTTTCTGGCGAGTTCTATACACAGTGAAATTGTCGATTTGCGTCCAGGGTTAATTTCCCTTTGGAGGTACGATCTTACTTTTTCATAAAGAGTACGGTTGTGACATGTAAAAAGCTTAAGTATAAGTTTCATTAGATTCAGTTCGAATCTCTCTTCGATTGTGGGTAAGCCGGCTTCCACTAGGACGAATTTGGTGGGCGATTTTGGAAATGCGCGAATGCTTCTGATTACTGCCATGTGGTATGGAGAGTACAGCTTTGAGTACAGCTTTTTGATGTGGATTTTGGCGCAATTACCATAGATAGGAAGGCCGTAATCTATCTTCGACAACACAAGCGCCCTCGTTACATTTATTAGA
>NW_017535252.1:330942-350755 GCF_001853355.1 Bactrocera latifrons
ACATGGGGGTAAGTGTTGCAACATAGGATATGATATTCTGTCAGCCCCGGGGGTTCTCCCACTTAAAGAAGATAGAGTTGATTCGAATTCAATGTTATTGATCTTKCAGTCGGTTATGCTAGAAGTTGCAGGGGGACTCTTGGAACTACWRTTGAGGTATTTGTTCTTCTCTGAAAGGAAAGTAGGGTGGAAATTTGTATCGTTGGAATAATTGAAACAGTACTTTGCGAAGTGATTTTGATATTCTATATACATATAATGTTAAATATACATCTTCTGAAATGGATAGGCAAAACCACAAAATTTTTCAAATAAACGTGTCATAATTTAATACAACTAAGTGTATGTTAACTTTATTGGTCCACTGTATATTTATTATATACGTACTCGTACAGATACCTGCGTCACCCTTTAGTAAAATATTGCTCTTCACCATTAAATGTTACGTATACGTAACTCGGCTATAATCGCGTAAGCGGTGTCTACGCCAATCAAGAAGAAGAAGAAAACATTGAATTCTACAAGAACTTTTCTAGAGCCAATAGAGCGAAGCGAAGTCGCTTGTATCAAGTTGTTAAGCCAGTTTGGCCTTACGGAGCCCAACTAGTAGCTTGGTCAAATCGAAGCTGTATTGCCAGCATTCAGCGCTTTTGGTTAACGCTCTTTAGTACGTTAGATCTGCTTACCTGCACCGTGATCTATGCGTAAGTTTAGATTTAAATGAAATCTCCAAAATTGCAAAATCTCACGAACTGAGGCTTGAAACCCAAGAAGTCTTCCGACCTAGTAAGACAACAGTAAAAGGAAATTTATTTCTTAACATTTAGCTTTTAAGGACTTGAGTTCGATCGGTCAGGTTATATGGAAGCTATCTGTAAAAGTTGTCCAATATCGGCGGTTCCGTCAAATGGGCATTTAAAATTAAATCAGCACAGCTCGTCACGGTGATCATTTATATATTTACTTTATAGACATTCCGCCGTTTCCTTTTGGGTAAGGAGAGCGCTACGAAAGCGGGCACTCGCGTCTCGAGTGCCAAAAAAGAGGGAACGCGGGATGTTTCACGGGGGGCTGTTTGTTGCGGGTGGGGCAGTCAGCCATGTTGCGGCTGCCAAAAGAATAACTGGATAGCTTCATGAGCTGGTCTTTGAATCCAAGAATTTTGATGTAGGGACTGCGAAGGGGCTGTTGGAGCTTGCCTCAAAATATGAGGCGTTCTTGATGACGGTAATAACCGAGAATGCCCATCTTCGCGGTCACGTAGATTCCCTTAGGAGAAGTTGTGGGAGACAATCGCACCGGTGGCGCCGAAGCTGTTGAAACCTGGTCGGTCGTGGTCAGGAGTAAGGGACCTGCAACATCCTCTAAGGAAGTCATAAATAAAGTGGTCAAGGAGGTGGGTCCCTCACTTTGGTGAGGTTTTGGGGTTTGTGAATAATCCACGCTACGATTGCGTAGATGTGGATTCTTTACAACTGGGTGTATGTGTAGCTATAGAAGGGGAGTTCGGTAGGATGATTCTCGCTAGTGTTTATTTCCGTCAATTTAGCGAGTCCCTAGAGCCCTACCTGGGCTACATGGATAAGCAACTACTTCTTGCAAGTAGTAGCCCGTTTATCCTAGGGCTGGATGCGAATGCCTCGTCCTCGATGCGGTTTAGTAAGGTATCCCGGCATTCGTCTGGATACCAAAGCCACGGTCGTTTCGAGGCATTAAGCGAATGGGTGGTGGCTAAGAGGAGTTGGGGGTAGGCGAGCAAATTGCTGTTAGGTGCGTTCTTTCCTAGGTCGGAGCTGCAGATACCTCAAGCAAAGGGGTCCCTCCTCCTCCATTAGATGATGGGGAGTTGGGGTACGCCTTTGGCCTGGTTAGGTCTAAACGGTCCCCACGGACACGGAGATGTGTAAAACTTTGTGGAAGTTCATTCCGGAATATCTGGAGGCCATTTATAATAATGCGTTTGGGAGGGATACTTTCCACGCGAGTGAAAAAGTGCCAGAGTTGTTCCTCTCTTGAAGTCCCCCGATAACATCAGGAGCGATCGTCGATCTTATCGGGGCATCTGTCTCCTTCCAGTACTTGGAAAAGTGCTGGAAAGAGTCATGGTGGAACGGCTTCAGGAGCTATCGCGGGGTATATGGTCGGATAGGCAGTTTGGGTTTCGGAAAAGACGCAGTGTTGAGGATGCTTGGTTTTATGTTCAGGATGTCGGTAGGGAGAATGTCAACAAGTATGTCTTTGGCATATTTGTTGACTTGAAGGGGGCGTTTGACTTCCTTAGCTGGGATCGAGTGGTGCAACGGCTGGAGGAGCTTGGCTGTCCGGAAATTAATCTTTGGGGGAGTAATTTTTCGGACAGAAAGGCCTCTCTTGTCGGGATGAATGGGAGTGTGGAGAGTAGAGTGGTTCGTGGCTGCCCGCAGGGTTCCATCTGCGGTCCATATATTTGGAACCTTATGATGGACACTCTGCTTGGGCAGCTCGAGCCACTGTTTAAGTATTGTGCGTATGCGGACGACCTTCTTCCTATGGTCGAAGGTAGCTCACGGTCTGAGTTAGAACGGGCGGGATGAGATCTCTTAGAGATCATGAATACTTTGGGGTGTAGAAGTAGGGGTGGTGCTGCTTAAGGGCAGATTGTCACCGGTTCGTCCACCGATTGTCCGTGTGAATGGAATCAGCATCAGATATGTGACGCAAGACAAATATCTGGGGTTGACCATGAGTGAAAGGATGTGTGTTACTCCAAACTTAGCGTATGTGAAGGAGCGACTGCAGGCAACTGTAGAAAAAATACGTCGCATTTTGAGGAGCGATTTGGGTCTTGGACGTCGTACCATATATCGTGGCTTGTTTGTGGCCTGTGCTCAAATGGAGCCCCTCTGGGGGTCTCAAAAACTCCTCTCAATCCAGCGTTGTATGATGCTTGCTTATTTGCCTGTATGTCGCACCGTCTCACGAATGCAATGCAGGTTTTATTAGGTGCACCCCCTCTTGACCTGATTGTTATACAGTGAGCTGTTGTATTCAGGTTAAGATTTTGTCTGAGTCTGGGTTTTCTGCTTACGGGGAATGGGCTTCTGAATGCATTTTTGCATCAGAGGCACCTATCGGATGCGGCGGGGTTTTTTTGTGAGGCGGGGTCAGAAAATTGTTCGCATTTAATTGCGGAGTGACCGATGTAATCGGAGATTAGGGATCTGGGTGGTATGGGGATTAACTGGACTGATGGACAATTAGATGTTAGTGGTSTGATCTCCACTAGTCGGAATACCGAACAGTTAGGGTTGTTTGCGCGTGAATTATTTAAGCGGCGAAGGCAGTTAGCTGGAAATTAGGGTTAGATTTGTATGATTGATGTGTGTATGTGATGTATGTATGGGGTCCAACCCCCGGCCACCGGTCCAGAGCCGTATGGAAGCTCAACTGGTAGTAGTTTCGGCTACGTGGTCTGACCGGAGACTTAATTCTGGTACCACGGGTAGCAGGAGCCCTTGGAGGTAACTCCAACCTGCTCATGCGGACTGGCCCCTCGGGGAGTATCGTCGTGGTTGTGGTTAAAAAGCCAAATGCGGGAAGAACTGACTTTGTTCTTTGAATGTTCAGTTGCATTGCAACCGGGTGCCAGACCCAAAGCACGGCAGAGGTTTTAGATGGGCCTCGAACCCGACCAAAGTGGTTAGCATTCTCAGGGCGCTGATCAACGCATTGATTTGATCCGCTGTACTTTTGAGTGCCGTGGAGTAAAGCTGTCGTCAGCAGGTACCTACGTTAAACACACCGGACGTTGTTTCCACACATCGTGAAATGGAACATGAGTGAATAAAAGATTTAGAATTTGTTAAAACTGGGTTATATCTGAGCGCAGAACCTGAAAATATTGGGCATATGTAATATTATGTATATAATTTGAAGTAGTGAATCATAATCGATAAAGCACTCGTTTTCGAATTTTTTGATGATACGTTATTTTGCATTTCAGGTGATGATATATATAATACATACTATATATATGGTTATATTTGTTTTCGAATTCTTTCCTGTCCTCTAAGTACTTCACATACTATTTTTAAATTTCACATTTTCGCTCACATTGAAATCTTTTGATGAAAGTGTTCGCTGAAAAGTTTACTTAAATTATGCACTTTCAAGTGAAGTTGCTGTTTCATGTGCTGTAAGACATGGCGAAAGCAAAATTGAGGAAAACCTGCGTACGCCAAAATGTATGCAACGTTTTACTTTTCATTTTCCCGAGTGCCGACTCGCATACAATTTTCAAATTATCTCGAACGCCTTAAATCGTTTCGGTTTAGTTTTTTTCCATTATTTCAAATTGAATGAATTTTGTGAAATTGTGTACCCTTTCTTCCAATGCCCCAAGTGTTTTGACATTTTTTGGTATATGTTATGAATTTAGTGCATCGCCTGTTTTCTTTCTCTTCCAGCTCCTACTGTGATCAAGCAATTTCCCGCATATCTTGGTATATATCCGCGTGCACTGAACTGTTGTTATAAATTGCTTACGCGCCATATAAAAAACTGAATGTATGTAGAATTAATTCGCGGTGGATGTACGGAGGTAAGTAGATGAATGGACACTTGAAATAGTAGTTGATATCATACCTAAATACAACGAGCGTAGTTGAGACGATATTACAAATCGCAAAGCAGTATATACGCCTATACTTTTATAATCTTTTTGTTGCAGCTGTATTGCAAAACTGCTTTCTCTAATTGAGCTTGAAACTTCGACAAGTACAATAGGGACATAGAGATCTCGTCAATAAAATGTTCATAAGAAACATTTGCCTGCACCAGTTCAAAAAGTCTAAGTTTGTGCGTTACTTGTGTTGCTAATATGACGCCTCCCAAAACCATAAGTTTCTTCATGCAGTGACAGGTGTTTTCTTAGACTTATGGTTGTTATTGAGGCAATTGTTTTTTTTTCAGTTGGTGCTTTTGGCAGCTGTTACTTGATTTCTACTTAGTTCGGTTTGTTATTTTATAATAAATACATTTAATTTATTACTACAATATAGGTTCGGTTATAGGTTGGTCTCTATTTCCCTATCTTTGCTAGTATCTGGACTCCACCTAACAGGTTCTCACGACCCTTCCGCCACCAAATCAAGCAAAATCAATTTGTTCTGTTGCTCTAGAAACCACGAAAATTGAAAAGCAATTATTTGAAAAAAAAAAAAAGTTCATTGTCGACCATTCACCATTTGCCAACATTGTTTGTTTTTATTTCGAGATCCGTATTAAATATTTTTTTTAGCTTCACAAGCCCCATGCATGCGTTTGCAACCAAATCTAACAGCAGTAAATAGTCACGACATACTACAACAAGAAAGAATTGAAATAGAAACAAAATGAACTTCTGAAACTGCTGGCTCAATACCCAAAAAATGTGTGTGTCTGTGAGTGTTTTGGGTCTTTGGCACTTTTGTATGCCCAGCAAGCTGTCAACAGCACCCTATCAGTGCTGCAAGCACTACCATTCCGCCGCATCTAACACCAGTGAATGCAGCCTAATGGCTTAACTCATTTGCGAATGAAATGTAACAATGCCAGCTGTCACAGCGTGTGAGTGACATTTTAGTGCAAAGTGTGCGGCGGCTGTCCTGCATTGATATACGACAAAATTAACGCAAAGTTAACACTCGGTAATATGTCATTTTGGCACGTTATTAGCTGAGCAAATGCAATCAGCAGTCGGCAGCGACTGCTGAAAAAAATTAGTTGGCCAGCACCAGGAGAGAGTTAGTGTGTATATTTGTTATACATACATATTGGGTATGGAACGGCATTATACATTAACATTTGTATAAACTTATACATTTACGTATTTAGTTAAGTTAATTTAGTTAAGTTATACATACATATTGGGTATGGAACGGCATTATACATTAACATTTGTATAAACTTGTACATTTATGTATTTAGTTAAGAACAGCATGTTACCGTTCCCATTTGGAAAGCCAATTTGAAACCTGAGGAAAGATTTGTCGTTTAAATACCATAGTACGCCCCAAGGTACAGTACAAAATCTTCCCGTGCCAGTGGGACAAAGAAGTGCCCGTAGTCTCGAGAACACTATTATGATCAGAGGTGAATTTTCAATTTATACTTTGCATGTTTTTCGAATCGGTACATTTTTTTCCTGTAAATTGGTAGTACTGTTAGTGACATCTAAGATAAACTTCATATATTTTTTAGATTCGCTCTTATAGTGAATTCTTCGATATTTACTTTTCTGAATTTATTTAACAATGAAGTGCGATAATGCAGCATTTCATACTGCATTGGTTATTCGTGATCTTTTCGCCACATTTTCAACTAATATCGTACCGCAACCACCGCATTTGCCTGATTTACATTCGTGTAACTTCTGGCTGTTCAGCAAATTCACATATCCACTCGGAGGACACCGCTTAGATTCAATTGAGGATATAATGATATAATATTATGACTGGAAAATTTGTTGGAATAAGGGTATTGCAGCGGGAGGGGATTACCTTGAAGGTGATGAGATGAGCAAATTTCACCTTTCAATTTGAATTTGTACCGGTAGCGCATCAATTTAGGAAGACTCTGATTAGTCTCTCACACGTCGTTCTCAAGCGTTGGGCGTTTCAGGGACGTCGTTCTGGCGAACGCAAGAACTGAAGCAGCTTGGCCACCAGAATCGCCGTATGTTCGCGAATTCGCTGAGCTAAAGCTTGAAAATGGTCCGGATTTTTATTGAAAAACCGTCTTCAAGTGATGAGCCTCATTTCTGGCCGAATGCTTTGTCAATAAGCAAAATATGCGTTATTGGTCAGGCAGCAATTCATACACACTGCCTGAGTCACCATTGCATCCCCAAAGAATTACGGTTTGGTGTGGTTTATGGACTGGCGGCGTCATTGGGCTGTACTTTTCATGATGATAAAGACCGGCACGTTACTGTGAATTGGAATCGCTACCGCTCAATAGTAACCGAATATTTTTTGCCCGAATTGGATGATATGGACTTGGTTAATATGTGATTTTCTATTTGAATATATTTTCTTAATCGGCATTGCATTGCTCTATTTTTATGCGAAATAATGTATCCGCAGTAAGTAAATCACGGAATGTAATTTACATCAAAATCAAACTCGTTAAGACGAATCTTTCCCCTTTGCAACTTTGTATTTAGTTCTTTTAAATTATGCTGCCCTTGGTGTTATCTGTGTTCGCTATTTATTATAAACTTTCTACCACACAAATATGGTCTTAAATATTTTGCGGCCCAAACTAACTCCCTTTCCGTCATAGAGAAGAAGTTCATGCTCGTTTAAAGTATTTGGTTTGGTAATATTAACAAAATGTTTAATAAATTTGCGATAAAAACCTGTCAAACCTAAAAACTGCTTTATCCCTTTTTTGCTTGAGGTACGGGGTAATCTAATATCGTTTTAATTTAACTCGGGTTTGGTCTTATACCTGTCGATGTTACGACGTGCACCAAAAACTCTGTTTCGTTTTTTAGAAATATTTACTTTGTTTCCTGTACTTTAATGTCAGCATCGGAGGATACTTAAAAAACTTTTTCAAGCGATTCGATGTGCTTCTGAAATGACGTGGAAAAACGACAATAACGTCTATATACACCATACCATTCTCACCAATTTATCCTCAGAAAATTGTGTTCATCAGCTTTTGGAATGTGGCTGGGGTATTCTTCAGCCCAAATGCCATACTGCCATACGTATGTATGTATTTTTACTGTAATCAGAAGCCATTTATATTTGATGGAATCCCTGTGCCAAATCAAAAGTTGAATAGTACATACATTTTCATAAATTATCTAAAATTTCATCCAAATTTGGGGTCGGATACCTATCATCTGCGGTAATGTTATTTAACTTACGAAAACCGAAAATGATTCTCCATTTTTCATTCCCAGAGGGATCTGGCTTTTTAGGCACAGCCCATAACAGTACAGAGAATGGAGAATAGCTACGGCAAATAATTTTTTCCTTCACGATTTTCCTTATGTGCTTATCTACTTCCGTATATCGGTAAGATTTAACATAAATAGGGTCTTGATAGATAGTTTTAACTCGGTGTTTTGTTTGTTTTGTGGGTGTGGGTTTTGAGGCTTTTACACTCCTCTTTATTTATGTTGATGGCTTAGTCTGAATATAGTTTCAGCGTCGTCGAGTTTATAATATAATATTCAGAAGAAGAAGTTTAATGAGTTCTTGCTATTTTAAAAATTATAAAGACTTTCAGATTTATTTTCGAATTTAATTTCTTAAGTATATCAAAACCTAAAAGTCCACCATAATTGTTAGAAGAATTATGCTTATTTTAAGCAAGTATTTCCTGAATTTTCTCTATCAAATCTTTCCAGACCCCCGTTTTAAAATTATTGCTCTTATTTTTATTGCTTCGTTGCTGAATATACCTGTTTTAATTAGACTAACAAACGAACCCGTATTTACCAAAAATTTTATCTTTTTGTTGTTAAGTGTCAATTCAATTGAGTGTAGTTTTGATCTTGATCCATTGGTTCTGGTTGACCGTATCTACGAATTATCGGCTAATTTGAGTCAGCGGGATTAATGTTCCTAGTTAAAAATGAATTCGTTTACCGTACATTTAGTGAAGTATAGCTAAGAGGATTATTTAAAATATGAGGATATTTCTTTTGTGGGCCAGACTGACCTACCTGGAATGATTATGGCTTGAGAAAGTGTTACCTGATCGGACTCCGTCTGTATCAAAGTTATTATTATATTATACGATGGGTGTTCAAAAAGTATTGCGAATTTTGTGTTTTTTCAAAAATTATTTATTTATTCATGAATGTCTTTTTTGCTCCCTTCAAAGTAATCCCCATAAGATATTGACTTGTGCCAACGGTTTTTCCAATCTTCGAAGCACTTCAAAAAATCATTTTTTTTTTATCTTCTTCAGCTCCTCCTTCGATGCCGTCTTTATCTCGTCAAGAGAAGCGTAACGTCGTCCTTTCATGGGCCTCTTCAGTTTAGGGAACAAGAAAAAGTCACAGGGGGTCAGATCTGTGGAATACGGTGGCTGCGGCTCACGATGTGTGAGCAGGGGCGTTATCGTGGTGCAAAAGCCAATTCTTGCCACACCTTCTCGGCCTTCTGAGAACATTTTGTACCACCGACAAACGTTGCTTCGGTCCAAGGTAGCTTCTCCGTATGCCACAGTTAACATTTGGAATGCATCCGCGCACTTAATTTCGTTTTTCACACAAAATTTGATACAGGTTCTTTGATCCATTTTTTTAAATAGGTAAAAATCGAAGACGATCCAAAACACGTACAAGCAAAGCAGCTGTCAACAATTAAATGAACATTCAAAATGGCCGAGCTTGTCGGCAGAGGTGAGAGACATGAGTACCAACATAACGCCACAAAAAATTCGAAATTCGAATATACGTAGGCCGCGAAAATTCAAAATTCGCGATACTTTTTGAACACACCTCGTAAGTTAAGGAAACCTAGGCACTCAAGTATATCCGAGATGATCTCTCTGCGTGGATGTTCTTTCGAAAATGCCCAGTTGGAATCTATGCAACAAAGGTTATACGTACATTGTTGAGGGCGGAGAGTTCACTGTAACTAACTTCTATGTATTCAAATTTTGTTTCATGTTTCCAAATTATTATTTTATTTTATTCTTCCAGATGGAAGTTGTCATATCCCTTGACTGTTCCTGGATTAAATTTCCATTTGAATAAAAAATATCTAAACCATAGAAATTAAATATTTAAGTACATATTCTCATATACAAGAATAATTGCTATTTATTTCTGCATTTATTTCAGTTTAAGTTTCCTTTTGCCTTTCCGCTCTTGCTTACTAATTCACTTTTTCACTAGAATAATCATCGTGATTGGAAGCTGTAGCGTCGCCAAAAGCGCGTGCCTTTGAATTTACCGCTGTCTCTTCTTCTTTTGCCATATTTTTATAAGTCACAATTTAATGAATCACAAAACAAAATGCGAGTGCGATGCACACTCCTGGGGGTCGCTTAATTTCCTTGCAAAACATGAATGGCGCAAAATGGGATTTGACTTAGGGTCAGCTACGTTGCAGAACTTAAAAGCACTATTTCTGATTTTTTCTGTCTCCTTCCCAGCTCTGCAACTGCTTTGCATGCCTGAAATATTCCAAATTGAAAGGCATGGCCAACCAATCAAGGAATACATAAAACAAAAATATATACAAGGTGCGTTACAAAGTAAACAGGACTTAACAACAAAAAAAAAAAAAAAAAACAAAAAAAAACAGAACAAATGTTTTTTTCCGGCAAAATGAATTTATTTTATTTAAAATAATCTCTTTCTGCTTCAATACAGCTTTTTACATGGTCCAAAAGCATGCCTAAACTTGTTTCATCAATTGAAACGTTTCGGTAAAAGTTTTACTAATTTAAAAAAAATTTAGTATTGGCTCTTTGTTCGAAGCTCATTTTCGCACCGATAACACAAATCGACTGACACTTAAAACGCAATAACTTCACTTCCAATCCATGAAATGTCAAGAAATTTTCACTGGACAATCGATAAAGATAGCAGATTCTAACACACTAGTCGAAATAGAAGGCGCCACCAGAGGGCGCTAGATTCAAAATGTCCTGTTTACTTTGGAAAATACTTTGTATATATGTATGTACATATATACATATGCATGTGTATGAAGAATAAAAGGTTTTTGTGCAGGCATGCAAAGGTTGGCATCTGCATACAAAATGAATTTATGGTATTGTACTGCTGTATTTACCTTGCAAATTCTTGTATTCTTCGTGTAATATTTTAACCAAACCGTTTGAAGATATTAATGGTTGAAGTTTGATTATTTTAAGATAAAATTTAACAATTATGGCCTCATATTTGAGAAACTTTCTTATAATCATCTTATAACCTGTTTTTCAAAATAAAAGCCAAGAAAAGTTAGCGATGTTTTTTGCACCCACCCTAACGCGTACGTAGATATTTCATTACATTTCTATATGCGTTTAAAGCTATAGCTGACCTTGCTCCTGTCTGTTTTGGTATAAAGTTTGTATTTAATTTCTCAGTGTGTCTACCACATATTTCTCCCTGGCGCGTCTTCACCCCTCTTCTGTCCTCTGTCCACGCTCCACTGTCTGCATGTCTGCCATATCTTCTCATGTATGGTTGTTGTGATATTCTCCTCTTTACACGACATGTGGTCACTGCAACGTAACTATAATTTCCATTTCGCTCTTCACCTTCTTGCTTGCTGTGTTATCTCTTGCATGTCAACTTTTTTCGACTATTAGTACTCTTGCATACAGCGGCAATATTGATGGTTTTTTTGCATATAAATGCACTAGTCCCACAGTTTTGGACTTATCTGTCTGAAATTTGCACACGTCTTTCTCTCTCCAAAATGCTATTGCTAAGTATGAACTCCTACAAATACACTTAATAAGAAATTAGATGCTTCTTACATAGTTCTCTGACGTTCTTTGTAAATGCAACGCTGAGCTCATTAGAAGCATATCCTATAATGTTGCTGATTATTTCTAGGCACCGCTTTCTTATTCGAGTTTGATGCGATATTAAATTTTTATCGATGCAGCTCAAGAGCCAGTTTTTATTGATGGTATAGTGAATTCAAGACGGATTTCGTGAAAGTCGTTCAAAATCAGTTGTCATTCGGATACTATTGATGCTGTGCACAAAGTAATATTGTCAGATCGTCACGTGACCTTTAGTGAGATTGAGTCAACTATAGGCGTTAGAGGCGCGAACATTTAACAGTAAACAATTTTTTTCACGTTGAATGTCGTTCCAAACAAGGCTCGATATGAATGCTAAAAAATACAAAAGCGATGCTTCGAAATACGTCATAGATGTGGAACCAGTAATGAATCGAGGACTTGCGTGTATGAGCCCGAAAGAAAACAGCAGTCGGTTATGGTTGTTTCAAGATGAGCTGGATCCAACAATAGTTGTTCGCGTATGAAGATCATTCAAACAAACGATTTTTATTTTTTTGGAAAAAATTTTTTACTCACAAGAAATCAGGAAAAGTAACTGACGAAAACGGATCATTCTTCACCAGGACATTGCGAGGTCTCATATATCGAGTGAAACAACTGTAAGCAAAACATTAACTCGATGAGTCCTCCATCGTATATTCCTGACATAAGAGCGAATGACTTCTTGTTATTCGTATTCTTAAAAAATTAACTAAGAGGCCAACGTTTTTCGAGGTCAACATTTTCGACCGGAAAAGGCGCATAATGCATTCAGAACGAGAAGTTTTGGAGATATCTCAATCAGAGTGACAAAATTGCTTCGAAAGTTGGTTCGAACGCATGCAAAAGTATATAGATCTTAATGGAAATTACTTTAAAGAGGCATAGAATTTTATTATTTTAATAGGAACAACATACATAATTTAGAGGTTATTAGTAATAAGTTTACGCTCAAAAGAATATCGATTCATGCTCTTGGAGACATACATTTCTTGCAGGATGGGTTCATCGTAACAACATTTAGAACATCGATTAAAAGACCGCTGTGGCATGTTCTTTAACACCTAAATATTTCATTTTTACCCTGTTTACTTATCCTTCGATATATGGAGCTCATATATTTATCTAGTTATACTTATTTTACAATATATACAAATTATTACCTCGCACCCTAAGACGGGGAATTTTAATTACTACAAAAAAGACTAGAAAATAAAAGATATAGCCATTTTGTTTTATACATAATAACAAATTCATAGTAACCATTAATCGATTCATCAACGTTCTTGAAAGGACATATTGCTATAGCATATTTCTGTCAGTGCAAACAGAGTACAACTAATAAATAAATTTAAACTCTAAACACATTTTCACCTATTTTAGTAAATAATTCAATAAACAGTTCTTTGTTAGTTAAGTCTGTAAGTCATACAATTTTTCTTTCATTAGTTAAATCCAATTCATTCACCATTTAGTTGTTAAAATTTCACGTCTATGCATTTTCACAAAATTCCTTCTCATCTTGCTCTTCAACCAGCCTAACCTCTGGTGGCTGCAAAAATTTCCTTTTCCATTAATTTTTCTCTATTACCCACACTTTCTCACCCACCCGCCAGGACCTTAATGTGCTCTCGTTTGCACCTTTAATTTCCTAGCATGCTCTTTCCCGAATTCATGGCTTCTATTTAACTTTTTATCATTCTATCATTGGAACCGACCGATCGATACATCAAACGTACGGTAAGGGGACAAAAAATTCAATATCTTTGGAATTGTATGAATTAATAAAAAAAATTTCCAGTTTATAAGAGGCGAATATTTTCCGCGTGATGTCACATTTATGTCCAGTTTATGAGAAAATAGTTTTATATTTTCATCGTCCTCTAAATTTCAACTTTCAATAACTAAACAAAAAAAAAAATAATAATAATAATTTTGACGAAATACATATTTATATCACGGTGCCCTTCACTGCTAATTTTCAAAATCGGAGATTTTTCGAAATATTCTTGCAATTTTCAGCAATATCTCGAGTTGTTATATGAATATCGGTGTCAAGTGACCACGCAGGTACAAACTCAAAATCGAAATTACCGGAATGAAAATACGTCATCCAATTTTAGCACTGGAGTTCGGGTAACACATATTCTCCGAACACACCATTTCCGCCTATCTGAAACTAGCAAAATAGCAAAATATATCGGAAATGCTGCTTTCAATTTACATCGTGATGATCAGGGTGACGAGCTGAGTTGAGTTTGGAATGCCTGTCTGTCCGTTTCTATAAACGTTAACTAGTTCTTCACTTTTAGAGATATCTATTAGTCTTTACCTCATCAGACCACTATAGCATATTTCTGTGACCATAAGGAATCTCACCCTAATTAGTATTAACCAAAACTACAGTCATATTTTGAGAAGAACACATTTAATTTAAATTTTTAATTCAAATTTTTTTAGTTCATTAATTCTACAATCGGAAAAGCCTCAACGGCCAGAACTACCAGTTTCTTTTTTTAACAAAATATAGTATATATTATGCACAGTAAAATATAACTGTAGATCGGACTAGTTAGCTAGCCATGAAAAAATCATCATTCATCCGAGGTAGTGAACTAATAAATGGAACAAAACAATATTGAAGATCTAAGCTCAACACTGTGCTAAGCTAGAATCAAAAACCAATTTCCCGAAAGTAGAATTCGGAGGTTTTAATACAACTGGCAGGTCTATAATATCAAACCATTTTTATTTAATGGCAAAAACACATATTTTTAAAAAGCTTTTCTCATCATTTGGAAATATAATATTAAAGCATTTGTACGATTCTCCAATTAAAGACTGATATGAAATTGGTAAACAAACTGTATTAAATACCAACCAGCCTGTTGCTATAAAGTTTTCGGTTGGCAAACTGAGACGATCACTTAAATCATCTAACAATTAATAATAAGCTAGAAACGCTTAATTGATTTTGCCCTTTTAAAGACAGTGAGCTGCCAACAATAACAAAGTTCAGAAAAAAGATAGTTTTTTGTCTATGCTCACGGTAATTTGGAAAGAAATGTGCGTGGACTAAAATTCCGAAAAATACTCTAAAAGGTATCACTTTCATAGTAGCACAACAACTCTTTAGCTTCAGTGAGAGTGAACTTGGGTCGTTTTTTGATTCATTCAGTTTTTATACTGTCGCAACAAAGTTGCTAAGGAGAGTATTATAGTTTAGTTCACATCGAGTAGAGTTGAAATCCGGATGTCTGTCTGTCCGTCCGTCCGTCTGTCCGTCTCTCCGTCCGTCTGTCCGTCCGTGCAAGCTGTAACTTCAGTAAAAATTCAGATATCATGATGAAACTTGGTACACGTATTTTTTGGCTCCATAAGAAGGTTAAGTTCGAAGATGGGCCCACCAAAGGCGAAAACCGAAAACATATAAAATGTCATAACTAAGCCATAAATAAAGATGTTAAAGTGAAATTTCTCACAAAGGATCGCATTAGGGAGGACATATTTGGACGTAATTTTTTTGGAAAAGTGGGCGTGGCCCCGGCCCCTACTAAGTTCTTTGTACATATCCCGGAAACTACTATAGCCACGTCAACTAAACTCTATAGAGTCGTTTCTTTCAGGCATTTCCATATACAGTTCAAAAATGGAAGAAATCGGATAATAACCACGCCTACCTCCCATACAAAGGTTATGTTGAAAATCACTAAAAGAGCGTTAACCGACTAACAAAAAACGTCAGAAACACTAAATTTTACGGAAGAAATGGCAAAAGGAAGATGCAAGCAGGCTGTTTTTTTAAATTGAAAATGGGCGTGGCGGCGCCCACTTATGGAGCAAAAACCATATCTCTTTAGCAACATTGTTGCGAGAGTATAATAAACGAAAACAATTATACCACAGCAAATATAACAAATACATCAACAACAGGATCAGTCGATGACTCTCAAACCCACGCAATGGTCTCATCATTGCTTACTCACCTTACAGGTCCTCTACTAACAACACCAACAATATACTCACCTCAGCCTACAATATTCCCGTCTCTGACAACACGTAATGAAACGATAGAATAAACAATGCGAATTTTACAGTGGAATATAAATGGCTTACTTAATGATTACCCTGATATAAATATTCTAATTAATGAATTTTCTCCTGAAATCGTTGCTTTACAAGAGACGCATCTCCCGCTAATAAGATAGCGCATTCTCCTAAAACCTACACAAATTACTTTGCTAATAGCAGTCAAAACACTTCCTGTAAGCAAGGCATTGCAATTCTCGTTAAAAACTCCATCAACCATAAACTCATCCCAGTCACTTCTGGCATTTCCTACTTGGCGCTGGAAATTGACATAGGCTTCAAAATCACTATTGTCAATTGTTACATCCCGCCTCATCAGAACTTTACTAATAGGGACTTTAGTAATATCATCAACACCTTTTCTGCCCCAGTTGTTTTGTTAATCGATTTTAATGCTTGGAGCCCGCTGTGGGGTTCTCCTGCTAGTAATAAAAGAGGACAAATCATTGATATAATACTTTCTTACAACCTAGTCGTCCTTAACGATGGATCACCCACTCACTTCTCCACTCATAAAACGTTTACCCATCCCGACATCACCCTTGCCTCTACACCAATTGCGCCCAAACTTTCTTCCAACACACTTCAAGACCTCCATAATAGTGACCATTTTCCGATTATAACCTTCATTTCCATCCCTAATTGGTATAAAGTAAGACCCACATCAAAGTTTTTAACGGAGAAGGCAGATTGGGAAAACTTTCATCGTCTTTCTGTTTTATTTTCGGACAACAAACCCCTGGCAAAAAACATAAACGCTAAAGCTGCCGCTATTAAAACAATCATCCGATCAGCAGCACACTACGCGATACCCCAGTCCAGTACCAAGCATTTCTATGCAAAATTGCCATATTGGTCAAATCTCCTAACAATTTTAAGGAACAATAAACAAACATTATGGTCCAAATACAAACATTCCAGAAGAGACAATAATTTAATAAGCTATAAAAAAGCGAACGCGGAGTTTAGAAAAGAAATAAAACCTGAAGCACAAAGAAAATTTGGTCAGATATTAAAATTCTTACAGGCTCCTCACAACGATCCAGCATACCATTTGTACATTCAGCCCAAGGTCCTATTTATAACCCTCAGGACATTGCTCAGAAGTCTGCGGAGACATGGTCAGATAATTCCAACAGTCATAATTTTCACAATGATTTAAACACCTTAAAAAGCCAAACAATCTCTGAAGATTACAGTAACCCATTTCCCTAACCCAGAGCCGTCAAAGCAGATGCTCCCATCACATTAAGTGAATTCAATGTAACAATTGCATCGATGACTGGTAAAACTCCAGGATTGGACAAAATTTCCTATCACAATCTTTACAATAAAATCCTCAACGAGGGAATCTATCCACAGGAGTGGAAGACAGCTTCCATCCTTCCCATCCCCAAGCCCAATAAACATACCTCTCAAATAGAAAATTATAGACCCATATCCTTACTTCCTTGCATGTCCAAAATTCTGGAGAAAATAATATCTGTAAGAGTTATGTGGTTTGCCAAAGCAAACRCTTTTATAAAACCCCAACAATTTGGCTTCCAAAAAGGTTTAGGAGTAACTGACGTTCTGTTATTTTTCGAACACTATGCCTCTACGACTTTGTCAAACCGAAATTACGTTTCTGTGTTAAGTTTAGACTTTGAAAAAGCATTTGTCAGGATTGGACCTAACATGGTACTCAGGGAACTTAAAAAATGGAATATTGGTGAAAACCTATATAATATAATAAAATCGCTTTTGAACCACCGCAAATTTTTTGTTAATTCCAATATGCATAAATCCGGCCTACACGATCTGTTTAATGGTATATCACAGGGATCACCCCTTTCTGTTGCGTTATTTACCATTGCGTTCAATRAAATAAGTACAATTATAAGTTCTAGTGGAGCTGTCAAACACTGCATCTATGCCGATGATGTTTTAATATTCTCTCAAACTCAAGATCTAAACCAAGTTAAACACATATTTTTATAGCAAATGTAAAACTTTTCACATATGTCGGAAACAAAAGTGCTCCTTTCTTAATATATCCTTTTCTAACGTTGATCTCCCACATATTAATAAATTAAGAATCTTAGGACTTATATTCGACTACCGGACCATGCGCAACATCATGATGCTTATACCGAGGCTACTTGAAATGAATTAATTTTTTCGCAAATCATTTGTTCTATACGAAATCTTAAGACTAGTCGTAAGCCGTCTACTATTATGAGTTGCTTAAGTCTAATTCAACAGCTGAACACTTCTTAAAACTTCAGAGTATCCTAAAAGTGCGCTTCCAAATTCATCAATCATCAACGCCCTACTTAAGTACCCAAAATATTCTACCAGCAGTAATGAGTACAAAGAAATGTTTAACGCGGTATTAGAATCCTTAAATGATGATTGGAACTTGTGTTATACGGACGGATCCAAGTCAGACACCAGCACAACGTTTGCTGTGACAAACCAGCTAGGTCTTATTATTATGGTCCTTGCCATCCTACTGCTCGGTATTTACTGCCGAAGCAGTCGCAATATTTGAGGCAGTACAATTAGCTTGCCGAATGGGAAATCAATGTATTATATGTAAAGACAGTAGATCTGCAATTGAAGCTATATTTAATACCAGTAATGAACCTCTAATATCCAATATTCGTAGCATGCTATTGCAAAGCAATAACTATATAAAAATAATGTGGGTGCCCAGCCATATCGGAATTTATGGCAACGAAATTGCCGATAAAAAAGCTAAAGAAGCTTCCAAACAACCACTTCACTTCTTTGACTATTTCACCGATAAAGATATACGCAGACTTGTTGAAACATACGTAAATGAAATCCAAAAGATAGTGGAGTAATCACGATCACCACTACAAAAAAGCTAATCCTGCGGGAAGAAAACCTTTATACCCAGGAAAAGCGACTTGTAAAAATATAAGGACATTTATAAGACTTCGAATAGAACACACAACTGCTACACATGCTCACATCTTAAATGGCGTAAATAAACCAAATTGCGTGTTCTGCGGATCAAATGAACTCACAGTTATACAGCTCCTCGATACCTGCCCGGAACTTCTTCAAAAAACCTTCTTTATATCTAGAACGGACTGGTGACTGTAACATAGAAATCATATCTAAATATACTTCGCTTTGCAAATTAAATATTTAGTTTAGTTACATACATGCACTCATTTACTTTTGCTTTGAAATTTATCTTTTTTATTGTATCTAAATTTACGTTATTCAAATCGATCTCAAATGTGAATATAATAGACTAAGATTTTATAACATAAGCTGAAGGCCCTGGCAGCAAGTGCTTTATGTCTATAAGTGGAACGATTATTTATAATTATTTCCCTTTTAAATAAATAAATAAAACATTTTTCCCAAGACAACATCGCATTTTTTGTTGTATCTGCGCAATTTTTAAAACTAATCTTAATTAAAATTTCAGGTGGCAGTATTTTCAAACGGAATATTTTTAAGGCTTCGGCCTTAATAAAATAATATATTTTTTTGGTTACTTCAGGTGGAACATTAAAGAGAGAAGCCATTTACATTTTAGTTCTTTATTGAACGGTCACAGTATAACTTTTCCGACTTTTTGGGCCGGTTCGAAGCCAAATTGCAGAAAAACGGCTTAATTTTTTTTCGAGCTTCCGAGACGAGATAAGGAAATTGGAGCATTGCTGGGTCAAATGTGTGGATTCAAAAGGAGGCTATGCACCTTTTTTAGTTTTATTTTGTATAAAAAATGTTAAAGTAAATAAAGTAGTATGGCTTTGCATGGTATCTTAGGACCTCAACAAGATTTGTCTATCTCATACTAGCCGTATATTTGCCTCCGCGTAATATTTAGTAGCTAATTTCGCTCATTATTGAAATTTAAAAATCAAACTTTCTCCATGTTTCTTTCAACACAACAACTCCGATAAGTTATTGCCATAAATTAACCGAAAATGCGCCGCAAATTATTTTCACATTTACACGTAGCATAATTAACGCCCCAAAAAAGTTTCTCTTTTCCATGATGAATTTGAATGAGACCAAAGCAAGAGAGGACTTTGCTTCTCAATTGCCTACTCAGTCCGACGCAGCACCTGTTGGCAATAGTTTTTCTGCGTTGGATTTCTAGGCTGACATTGTTGGTGGTGTTTACGCTGGTTCCAAGATAGACGAAATTATCTACAACTTCAAAGCTATGACTGTCAACAGT
>NW_017535252.1:351698-357255 GCF_001853355.1 Bactrocera latifrons
GGAACGTCTGCTCCATCGTCGTCGATTGGGGCATCGGGTTCCCCTTCTCCTGGCGTTGTGCGTTCACTGCCATGCAGCCGGCTGGAGAAGTGTTCCCTCCATAATTTAAGTATGCTCTGAGCATCGGTGACTAGATCACTTTTGAGGGTTCTACAAGAATATGTTCCGGTCTTGAAACCTTCTGTAAGCCGCCGCATTTTTTCGTAGAATTTTCGAGCATTACCCCTGTCGGTACCCTCTTCGTACTCACGCATTTCGGCCTCTTTCTTTTTCCGTCTGTAAATGCGTCTCGCTTCCCTCTTCAACTCTCGGTATCTATCCCATCCCGCACGTGTTGTGGTCGATCGTAACGTTGCGAGGTAGGCAGCCAGGAGTATAAGCCGTGTAGAAAATCGTTCGGCTGTCTGTTGTGATTGCAGCTTCTCGACGTCGAACCTTCCTTGTATTTGGTGGCGTGCGTTTTTTGCTGCACAGATGCGGGTGAGGATCTTGGCTGCAACAAGGTAGTGGTCCGAGTCGATGTTAGGACCTCGGAGCGCGCGCACATCTAAAATACTGGAGACGTGTCGTCTGTCTATCACAACATGATCGATCTGGTTGGTGGTTTTTCAATCCGGAGACAGCCTGGTAGCTTGATGTATTTTCTTATGCTCGAACCTAGTACTACAGATAACCATATTTCGGGCCCCGGCGAAGTCGATCAGCCTCAACCCATTTGGGGATGTTTCTTCATGGAGGCTGAATTTACCGACCGTAGTGCCAAAGATACCTCTTTGCCCACCCTGGCGTTAAAGTCGCCAAGCACGATTTTGACATCGTGGCGGGGGCAGCACTCATAAGTGCGTTCCAAGCACTCATAAAAGGCATCTTTGGTCACATCGTCCTTCTCTTCCGTCGGGGCGTGGGCGCAAATCAGCGATATGTTGCAGAACCTCGCTTTGATGCGAATTGTGGCTAGACGTGCATTCGCGCTCCATGCGCTCCTTTATATGGCCACTGTAGTAAATGCCACAAGGACCTACTCGTCTCTGTCCTTGTCCCGTCTATCGCATTTCTTGGACGGCGGTGATGTCAGCCTTTATTTTTACGAAGACATCAACCAGCTGGGCAGCGGCACCTTAAGGGACCGGATATTCCAGATACATGCCCTCAATTCGTAGTCCTTATTTCGTTTGCCATGGTCGTCATCAAGAGTGGGGTCTCTCATCCGAGGCTGTTGTTGCGTTGTCATTGGGGTGGTTTTTTTACGTGGCGGGTCCAAAACCCAGCGCACAACCCTATGCAGGGAATTTTTCGCCTTCTCACTTTAGCTCGCCTTCAAACGGATGTTCTTAGGCTACCCAGAGGATACTTGGTCAAGGACCGGAAGTCGTGAGCTGCTTGAGTCATATGTAAAAGAATCGTTTCTGGCCACTCCCAAGTGAATGGCGATCAGAAAACTTTCCTCACTTGCTTGAACTTCCACACATGACTCCATCCTCCAAGGAAGGAAGACCTCCACTCCGTTGGAAGGACCAAGTGGAGAAGGACCTGGCTTCACTTGGAATATCCAATTGGCGCCACGTAGCGAGAAGGAGAAACGACTGGCGCGCTGTTGTTAACTCGGCTATAATCGCGTAAGCGGTGTCTACGCCAATCAAGAAGAAGAAGAGAAAGCAAGAAAGACGCGAGTTTGTGCTCGTTTATTTTCCCAACGGTTTTCGCTTTGTCTGATCAATGCCCTATGATAACAAAAAGTTCCCGCAGCAATCATTATACATTTTCAAAACGAAGTGGCAGCACACACGCAGCGGCGCACATGCACATGCACTAGGTTATTGTATGTGCTATTTTGACGCACATTTCAGCTATTTTTCTTTATTGTTCTTGTTGTTGTAGTTGTTATTGCAAAGTTGAAAACGTAGGTGTTAAGTATGAGTTTGTCAAGAGCAAAATAATAAAATATTACAAAAGCAATTAGAGTTGTCAAATTAGTGCTTATCGAAAATGATGGTTCAATATATGATTTAATGCCTCTGCTCTATGAGTTATAAAATATTTCTATATTATTGTAATTGCGTAACCTTTCAAAAGAAATCGAACCTTCATTTGTTAACGAACAAAACTGTAAAATTTGTCGACTTTCAGTAAAAGCTGGAAGGACTGGCCAACCAGTGTCTCGCACGTATGTACATATAATGCGAAAACTCAGCACAGGTACCAAATTAGCGCTATTCGGGAGAATATATGAATATATATTGCCACGTCTTACAGTATATAAAAAAAAATTCTAAAATAATAACCTTCATTTGACTGTTAACTTCATTGAATGTGTCTATGTATTTGAAGTTATGAAATTTCAGTTTAACCTAATTCAGGAAAATCCAAGAAAAATTAGGTTAATATTCGTACACTATATACTTATATAACATTACAAATATGATCTGCTCAACTTACATTTTTTACAAAATTTCAGATTTTAATCAAAAACCTTTGTGCCTCACAAGACGATCATCGTATCAATGAAAAAATTAGGAAAAAAATCAATGTCGCTATGTTTGTAAATTTTCATTTCAATTTGAAATATACCAATACAAAGATAGTGACTACTTAGCCAAGCTCTGAGTTCTTCCATATTTTATGAAAAATATCGCAAATATGAATAAAATAATTTTACTTTAAGCCACATTTTTCATTTTGCTGAATATATAGTTATAAAGTGTCAATACATTATAATATCGACCTATGTGACATATACTGGATATAATTTCGCTCTCACTGTATCGATAACTTCGCATTATTTATTACCGACACCCCCTACTCGGTCAATAATTTTTCTAACCAGCAACAAATAGCTATAAATTAGCCTTTTCATCATTCATCGCAACATACTTCGTATATACATGCACACTCTTTACAAAGGCTTATCTATTTCGAGGTTCCCTACTTTTTTAAAGAAAAAACTAAGAAACTTCAAATTTAATGGAGAAGTCTAATGGTAGCATATCACACGATATTGGTGGTCAATCGACCGGCCAAAACCTTCAATTATCTGCTCACCGAAGTGTTCTCTCAATAAATCTCTCAATAAATTCATTGACGGTTACGTTCTCACCAGCATCATTTTTGAAGAAATAGTAGCTCCTGAATCTCTTGAATGTAGTAATTTAGCTTTTACAGGGTGGCTGATGAAAGCCGCTATCAAAAAAAAATTAAATAAATTTTTTTGTGTTTAATGAATCTGGGTAATTTTGTTTTTTATTTTGCAGATTGACTTTTACATTTAACAAAAATGGATAACTGGGACACTGAAACAAGAATTTGGATTGTCCGCCGCTATCACGCACTGGAGTCCGTACTTTCGGTTCAAAGAGAGTATAGGCGCACGTTTGGCGGCAATCCTCCGAGCAGATGGACCATAATGAGACTTGTAAACAATTTTGCCGAGCATGGGACAGTCAACAGCAGACATTACCATCGAAACCCTTCAGTTCGAACGAAGGAAACAATCGCTGCTGGAGCTGCTGCCATACAAAACAATCCACGTGTTTCAACAAGAAGCTTATCTGCTCAAATGGGTGTAAGCAGACAGTCAAGACAGTCAATTATGCACAAAGATTTGGACTTATTCCCATATAAAATTTAAATGGCCAACAAACTGAATGCTGCAGACCTGCCGATTCGCTTGGAATTTTGCCAGAAGATTCTTCAAGTGGTGGAAGAGGATGGAAACATGTTGAACTATCTTTTAATGTCTGACGAGGCCCATTTCGATTTAAACGGCAACATAAACAAACAAAATTGTCGAATATAGAGTGCTTCCTACCCACAGATACTCCATGAGACGGAATTGCATCCACTTCGTGTCACAGTGTGGTGTGCTGTTTCATCACGCTGCATTGTCGGGCCCTACTTCTTCGAAGAAAACGATCACACCGTTACGGTTAGTGGAGACCGTTACTTGAGCATGTTGAGAGAGTTTTTCTATCCAGAATTACGCCGAATGAAAATTTCTTTCAACTCTGTGTGGTTTCAGCAAGATGGTACAGCTCCTCACATAGCCCAACCTGTTATGACAGAATTGCGACGAAAATTTCCCAATAAGCTGATATCCAGAAACTCCACATTCCATTGACCACCCAGGTCGCCTGATCTTACTGCCCCTGAGTTTTTTTTTTTTTGTGGGGTTATTGCAAACAGGAAGTCTACAAAGCGAAACCAACAAATTTGAATGAACTAGGGCAACCCATTCGAGAAACAATTGCGGCTATTCCTGTCTCAACTCTCCAAGCAGTAATGAACAACTTTTTGGTAAGATGCCGCACATGCATCAACGAGCAGGGGGGCATTTAAATTCCATTATTTTTAAAACTAATTAAGCTATATTTAAAATTGAATGAGCTTTAACATGAATAAAAGAAAAATGAATTCCAGACACTGAAAAAAAATTATTTGAGTTTCTTAATGTAGCAAAATTCATCAGCCACCCTGTACATATGTATGTTTGCATATAAACGTATTAAAATATAAGCAAAAGAGCGAACATATGTCTGTTAGAGCAATATATAGTTTTGAGCATAATTTTTATTTCACGCTCAGCTCTGTTCAATCGAAAATGTTAAAATTTCTCCTGCCGAGCTGGCAGTGGTGAAACTGGCTCATCTCGACCGAGTTAGCCAAAAATATTTTTACGATCTCCGCGCCGTGAACCTTCTCTATGATAAACGTTCTCTGGTATTTACGTACATGCACAATAATAGAGTTGCCACCTGTTCTTATTAAGACAACAGAGATCCCATTTAAAAAAATCCTAAAAAATATTTCTCAGCGTTACTGTCTGATTAGTTCTTTGAAAACCTAGGGGTTAAGAATTTGGCAAGAGCAAAATAATAAACTATTACAAAAGCAATTAGAATTGTAGAGAGAACATGATGGGGCAATATATGATTTTATGGCACTGCTGTCTGGGGTATAAAATGTTTCTATATTATTGCCACATTTTTGTAATTGTGTAACCTTTCAAAAGAAATCGACCCAACATTTGGTAACGAACAAAACTGTAAAATTTGTTGACTTTCAGTAAAAGCTGGAAGGACTGGCCACCCTATTTACATTTGTCTCACACATACATAAATATAATGCGAAAACTCAGCACCGGTACCAAATTAGCCCTATTCGGGAGAATATATGTAAAAAGTGTGTTCTTATGGCGTTGCCACGTCTTACAGTATATAAAAAAAATTAAAAATAATAGCCCATATTTGACTGTTAACTTCATTGAATGTGTCTCTATATATTTGATATTATGAAATTTTAGTTTAACATAATTCAGGAAAAGTCTATGTGAAAAGTACTCCTAGTGCAAGGTTAGTTTCGAAAATAATATAATATATAATCTGCTTAACTTATATTTTGTACAAAGTTTCAGATTTTAATCAAAAACCTTTGTAATAATAATAATAATAATACCCAACGATTACCCTCCTCCCGCCCAACCGACGCGAGGGGCGCATCCGCGAACAAGCGGAATTAGCCGAGTCATAATAGGCAAGGGAGTTTTAAGCGTTGCGATCTTAAG
>NW_017535252.1:357805-388271 GCF_001853355.1 Bactrocera latifrons
TTTAAAAACCATGGAAGATGTGTGAAGATTAAAATTGAGTTTGGGGTCCATAGTTACTCCCACGTCAACAAAACTGCATACTTGCTCCAACCTAAAGTTTTGTATTACGTATGAAGTAGGGTCTACAGATCTACGTGAAAAGCACATCGTTTTACATTTTCTAAGGTTCAATGGCATGTCATTTCTAACACACCAAGAAACTAGGTTGTTTTAGTCTGTTGGCAACTGACATCTTTCTCTATTCGAGGTGAATGATTTAAAAAGTTTTACATCGTCAGCATACAATAAAACCTTTGAAAACTTAACAACATTTTGTCATTAACAAATAACAAGAACAGAACTGGTCCAAGATGGCTGCCTTGAGGAACGCTTTACTAAAATCTGTGTATATAACATCAGTATTCTTATTCTCCCTAAARCCCGTTGATACATGTGATACAAATTCAAGCAAATTAGTTATTGTAGATTTCCCTTTACGAAAACCGTGCTGAGGACAAGAAATTAGTGGAGAGATCCGGAAGGTTACGTCGTCTGTTATAATTGCTTCAAAAAGTTTAGGTATTACAGACAACTTTGCTATTGCCCTATAGTTTTCTATAGATGATCTAAATCCACTCTTATGCAAAGGAATTATAAATGACTTTTTCCATATGGATGGAAATRAGCCTTGCATAAGAGATGAATTAAATAGTTTTGTTAGGGGTTGGTATATATATTTGGCACATTTCTTAAGAAAGCACGAGGGAATCATATCTAAGCCATAATTGTATGATTGTTCTAATATATTTAACTGATAAGACGTCTGCTTCGGAAATGGTAGGTGCATTAATGACAGAAATCGGACATTACTTTGTGCGGAACATTTTTTGGAGAGTAATTGGACTTAAAGAATTCAGCGAACATATTATTAAATGGTGTGATTGTCACTGGACATACTAAACTTATATTTCATAGCGGATGGAAAATTAGAAATCCTGCGTTTGGAGTTGACGAAACCATAGAACAATTTTTGATTACGTATAATATTCTTTTTTACTTTATTTATATAATTATTAAAACACATTTTGTTAAGTTCAGCAAATTGTCGGCGCAATTTAGAATATTTTGAATAGTCAGCAACTAAACCAGTTTTTTTAAAAAGATTAAAAGCACGAGATTTTCTATTTTTTAATTTACATAATTCTCTCAAAAACCATTAATTAGAACTAATTTTATGAGTAACAACACACTTCGGAATATATTTTTCAAACAAGTTTAAAATAGTTTCATTAAAGTACGAAGCACTAAATTCAATGTTGCCACTGTAATCTGGTAACTTCAGAAAGTTCATAATTAATTTTCTTAAAATTAGCTTTCGCAAAGTTGAACCGAAAACAAAGGTCTTGTGTATTATTATGAGCAAAGTTGGCTATGGTTTCGATGTTAATTTAAAAAGCAGGATGATACGAGTCCTCTGGTCGAACCAAAGGATCACATCGGACAACAGAGAACATTGAAGCGTTATCAACATAGACTAGATCTAAGAACTTATCAAACTCGTTCGAAATTAAATTAATTTGTTTGAGACCCAACTCCGACATGTAATCTAAGAACTCGTTAAAACATAAGCGAGTACTAATAGGAATGGTGTAGTCATCAATAGATTTCCATAATACACACGCTAAATTGAAATCCCTCAAAACAATCATGGAATCAGTATTATTAGCCATTGAGAAAACATTATTTATTAATGAAGCATGCTGCATATAAACAGATATATCYGAGTGAGGCGGTATATAAGATAAAGTTAAGTAGATATGTCCACTATTAGCGSAAATACGAATGCATTTAAATTCTATGAAGTCTGCATGCGGAACATCGACTTCCTCAGATGGAATTGAAGAATGAACAGTAAACAAGACACCACCTCCTTTTCTGTTCAGCCGGTCATATCTATAGATTTCGAATTCGCTGTTGAATATTTCATTATCAAAAATGTGAGGCTTTAGTGATTTTAAAGTTAAAATGATTGCTGTTTAAATACAAATCAGTAAGTTTCGTATTAAGACCTCTAACATTTTGATAATAAATAGTAAGCGAATTATTGTTAGTAAGTTTTTTGTATTCACGGCGTTTTAGTGATATCTACAGGGGTTTTATCACGTTTGTGCTCGAATTCGCGCACAAATACCCCAAATGGCCAGAATGAGTTGTCAAGTATTAATTGAAAACTGTCAGCGGCTACGTCGATCTTAAACGACGAAATATCCCGGTTATACTTGAATATACGTCCGCATCTGCCGTTTTTAATTTCGACGAGATGTAACTTTCTATATCATCGACGGTGGTATCCGCAGCAAATCTCGAGAATTGCCTTTTTTCGCGGTATAACAACTAAGTTTTTATTAGCTGACTTGTAGGTATTTGGAGGCGGATCTTGAGATGTTTTCCGCGTACCGTGTTCAGTAGCAGTTTTCTCAGTGTCCTGAGCAGACGGAACCTTCTCTCCTGGAGGACAAGGGGATGAGAGATTAATGAGGTCAACAGTGGGTGGAGGAAGGAAGATACAGTGGTATCTTCATCAGACGGACGTTTACGTTTAGATGAAGTTGTTGGATTCTCTTCCTGAGTATTTAGGCATTGAAACGATTGAAACAGCGTTTCATAGCGCCTAAATTTTTCAGTAAGGGTTTCAAGATCACGACCAATTTCCTTGAAATTATTGCCCGCCTGCTTAAAAACTTTAAACAATTCAATTTCAGTTGGCCTGCATTTTAAGCAAGACCASCGCAATCCCTTACTGTCAAGAATAGAATCCAAGATCCTACCTGTCAGTCCAGCACATTTAAGATGGCCAAGCCCATCACAATGCCAGCAAAAAACAAAGCGTTCCGACTCGCCTTTCACAGAGCATTTCGGAAAGTTACAGGTCATAATGAACAAAAACAATATTAAACAAAAATATAAAGATGTTAAATAATAAAAGTAAAAAAGTCAAAAAATAATGATAATATATTTATAACAAATGAATGAAATAAAAATAGTTAGTTATCAAAGATAACAACCAATGTAGCGAGCAGTTTGAGATGCACTGTAACACACGAAAAGTAAGAAACTCGCGAACAGCTGTGGACAAAGATGGAAATGAATAAAAACAAGAGAGAAATTTAAGTAAGCAATGTAAATTAACACTAACAATTGCACTATTTAAAATGTAGCACAAAAACAAATTGAAAATGACTCGGCACAATAAATTTAAATTAGCTAACACAGAATAAAAGAAAATTCAATAGCTTCAATAGCACAATATAACTGATACTTATCTTAAAAGATCAATTAATCCAAATATTTTAACAATTAAGTATTGAATATAAATTAATTAATTCGACAGGGCACCAAAATTCACAGCTGAGCACGAGAAGGGTCGCCAAAGGACTTGTGCTCAATATCGCTTTTTTTTTTAATTAAATTATAAAATTAGTATTTTTCATCATTCATCGCAACATACTTCGTATATACACGCACACTCTTTACAAAGGGTGATCTATTTTGAGGTTCCCTACTTTTTTAAAGAAAAAACACACAAACTTCAAATTTAACGACTTAATTTATCTGCTCACCTAAGTGCTCTCTCAATAAATCTGTCATTAATTTCATTGAATTCATTTTTAAAGAAATATGGGCCGCCCCAAGAATCACATCAACCCGTAGGTTTTGTGGATGAAATAGTAGCTCCTGAATTTTTTGATCGGCATCATCTTTGTTCAGAAATAAACCTCTTCGCTGAACAAAATTTGGCCCGACAATATTTTATCTTCTTGAAAATTTGGAAAGGTCGAGTCAATTCAGTTTTGCACAAGCTTTATTTTTGCGACGTAAAACGAGCTAAATCGTTCCATACGTCATGACGCGTCAGTCCGAATAAACTCTCCACGGTCTTCGTCTCAGCTACGGCTACTATATCTTCTTCATTACGTCTATTCGGTCCAATAATGAATGATTGGCCATAAGATGGATGATGGCATTGCGAAAAGTACTCTCAGTAGGCAGATATTATTGGCCATAAGTTTAAGCGAAGCGTGTTTACAGATGTTAAACGATTTGTAAACATTGTGTAGGCGGAAGTATTTAAATGATGAAAATTTAATGTCAAACAATACTGAACAAAAATAACATAACAGCTTGGCACGACTTACGCGTGAGCTTTCAAACAAAGGATGTTGAAAAAAGTGCCCCGACTTGGATAACCCGTTATAATATTATTTTTTAACTCATTTATTTTCGCATTTGGATTCGCTCTCTGATACACCGCCATCTTCCGATACCCATTTCCGTTACCCTGTCGCTACTACAGGAGCGTCTGTTGGCCTAATCATTATGACTTATGATAGCTAAAATTATTTTTTTCGATTGTTTATTAATCATAAAGCCCGCTTTTTGTTTTTTACAATATATACAGAAGTTTAATGAAAATAGAAAATAAAACACCGTTGCTCTGATAATTAATGCGGAAATGAAAATGACTAGCATGGCTGGAATAAAAGTAGAAAAATCATAATTGACTTGTGTATATATAATTTATATATAGTATGTATACATACTTAGTGTGCATACCTTTATGATTAGGTATCCTATCTTCTGACTCTTTTATCCATACGGATGTTGTAAGGATTTTAATCAGCGATGGCATAATTTTTTGAATTCTTCAACCACAAAACATTTTTCTTTACTTTTCTTTGTGAGAATGATTTTTTATAACGTCAAAAATTAGAGACTTCAACAGACATAAAGCCTACCGCCTTAAAAAACTGGTACTTCGTTCCAGAATTTTTGATTGAATATTACAATTTTTATACTATTACTTACATATACAAGGTACATTCCAAACTTTGTATCGCCCTCTAATGGTGCAATTTATGGAAATGGAATTGAACATCTCCAAAACATCAACTTATCACACTTTGACCAAATATTTGGGCTTACGAATTGACTGACGACCAAAGATTGCTCTCATCGATAGACGCTTGGGACCGATTATTTGACCAAAAATCACATTTTAACAATTAACCACTCCCCGTATTCCCCTGATTTTGCGACTTCTTTTTTTTCGGAAAAATGCATTTTCCCCATGAAAGGAAGACGTTAGGCAGACGTAGGCCATTGAAATGGCTTGCACCGGAATACTGGCGGCCATACCGGCCAACGAGCTAAAACACTCGTTCGACATGTTTTTGCACCATGCAAAAAGCTGTATTGAAGCAGGAGGAGACTTTTTTGATTAAAATAAATTGATTTCGCTGAAAAAACCCGTTTGTTCTGTTCTTTCCAGTTTACTTTGCAACGCACCTTGTATAAATATATTAACCCTTAATGTTATCCTTATTTTACCCACAACAACTTTTTTACACCAATTGCCTAAACTGTTGAGGCGTAACTACCGCATCCTCTTCGTCAATAGTAAATTCATATTTTATGTGCCAGCAACCCGCTCTGCTTGGTTGCTTTACATTATACTTATGTATCCAAACTTTTTGCCAACTTCACTTCTATGCTTCCTTTACTCTTTTTCTTATCGCTTCTTCTTTTCTATTTTATTTTGCTTTGCAGGTGTGAGAACGTCATAGCTTGTTCCATACGACCAATTGGTTCCGACAAGGAGCGCTCCCCCTATGATTTGCTTGCCTTTTTGTATTTGTTTTGGTATTTGGGATAACATTAGCCTGGTCTTGTTAGATCTCTGTATATAATGTTGTCTATGCTGATATGCTGGCAAAGAATTGATAAGGGAAAAATGGATATATCTAAGGTATCTAATTTGGAATAAGGAAGTCTGGAATAAAATCTGTACATGAATGGAATTTGAAGTTTTGAAAATGAAAAAATAATTCATCAGCTGTTGTCATCGTCAATTATTCTGCATCATATAACAGGAAGGGAATAATGAGTTTTGTTTTTATTCGTCGAGAGAAGATTTTACTTCTCAATTGCCTCGTTGCATGCGTAAGTGAGTGAATTATTGAATGGAAGGGATCTTTTATATGAGCTATGGTGGGGAAATTCAAAATTCACTATTATGATTGATTTTTAAATTATGTCTGAAACACTTTCAATATATTATGCAATCAAACATTATACTTTACATAGAAACCTCTACAAAAGTCTCACAATTTTCGTAAAGCTTGTTTATAAATTCAATTTTTTTACGTGCACGTTCGTATGTATGTATACATATGTATATGTGGTTTCTTTTATATATGTACATTTATGTTTACATCACTACTGTTGTACATATCCACATATCTGTATTAGCAACAATAATAGCTATAACAACGCATCTGCATCCAATTGCACCAAAAGTAGTTGCATAAAAAGTAGTTTCCTTAATTGAGAAACACCTACTAAGTGTTTTGATGAATTTCTTTTAAACTGTATGAGTACCGAGCGAAAATATCCAAATATGTAGACAATAATTTTATATGGCCATGAGTCAGGTTCTTTGAGAGTAGCTGACACTGAAAATATATAAAAAAACCAAATATTAAACATATTGATCAGGAATATTTTAGTATGAGAGAACTTCCTACAAAAAGCACAAAATTGAAATTGGGATTATACAGGCATCTACCGTGTTGCCTAGATCTGGTTTCAGTAGCCTTTTTCTGCTTTCAGACTTGGAGCACCGAATAGAAACTAGTACATTTTTTGCTGCATTTTGCCCTTCCATTAACTTCGTCCGCAGAATAGACTGCATTTTCTTATAGTCAGCGTATTTCCACTCAGTGTTGTGTTGTTTTTGTTTTAGGAATAACACAATTACTTAATATAGGCTATTATGCCTATTTAAATGACCATTCATATCGACCATACAAATATAGGTTGAAAAATGACAACAACATCAGCATCATAATATAACTATTTAGAGCTACAACTAGCTCCAGCCAACACTAGTATACAGCCACTTGCCGCAAAGCTATAAACCATCACTGTGCTCGGTTATTGTGAGGCTAATGCAATCTTCTTCTTCTTCTTCTTGATTGGCGCGATATCAATATCATCGGCATACGCCAGCAGCTGTACACTCTTATAGAAGATGGTACCTTCTATATTTAGTTCTGCAGCTCGAACTATTTTCTCCAAAGCAGGTTGAAAAAGTCGCACGATAAGGAATCGCCTTTTGGTATCGAACGGCTCGGAGAGGTCCTTCCCGATTCTGACGGAGCTTTTGGTGTTGCTCAACGTCAGCTTACACAGCCGTATAAGTTTTGCAGGGATACCAAATTCAGACATCGCGGCGTAAAGGCAGCTCCTTTTCGTGCTGTCGAAAGCAGCTTTGAAATCGACGAAGAGTTGGTGAGTGTCGATTCTCCTTTCACGGGTCTTTTCCAAGATTTGGCGCATGGTGAATATCTGGTCGGTTGTTGATTTTCCAGGTCTGAAGCCACACTGATAAGGTCCAATCAGTTTGTTGATGGTGGGCTTTAATCTTTCACACAATACGCTCGATAGAACCTTATATGGGATATTGAGGAGGCTTATCCCACGGTAGTTGGCGCAGATTGTGGGGTCTCCTTTTTTGAGGATTGGGCATAGCACACTTAAATTCCAATCGTTGGGCATGCTTTCGTCCGACCATATTTTACAAAGAAGCTGATGCATGCTCCTTATCAGCTCTTCGCCGCCGTGTTTGAATAGCTTGGCCGGCAATCCATAGGCCCCCGCCGCTTTGTTGTTTTTAATTAATATTTACAAATTCACGCGTTCATTGCTCTTTCACGTAGCAGTCACGCATACGCATACAAAATCGTAGCGGCAAAATTCTAGATGTATACAAAGAGGAAGAGGGGTACGTACGCGTCTCAATTCATTTTACATTCATGTGCTGACCACATTGCTCGCGACAGACTGCAGCMGCTCGACAGTGAACTGAAAATGCCGTTGTGAATTATACTACATGAACATTCTTAAGAAGGCGGCGACAGTTATGTACACAAGACAACACAGCTCTCCAGTTTGCATGTACACAATTTCGTTGTGGCCATACTAATACCTTGCACTTCAATAAAATTTTAATATTTTATTCACAGTGAAATTTTTTATGCCAAAAATAAGTAAATAGCTAAATTTATTTAGTTTAAATTGTCAATTGTTATTACAAATGATATAATACAGCTATTTTATGCTTTTATTTGTAAAATAATGTCAGGTTTGTTAGAGCTTTGAATAATTTTACATTTTACATATTAGTGTCATCACTCTTCCTCATCTCCCTACCTTCAATTCTACTGTCAACGCTACTGTCGTTGGCAAATATAAGAAAATGTTGAAGTTAGAGAGAACGACAACTGTCGGCGTGCAGTCGTGCAGCTGTCAAAATAACTTTGTCCATAAGAACGTGTGTATTTTAATATTTGACAGATGTCGTTGTACATATACGTCGAGTTTGTAACCTCACCTCACTCCATTTCAATGTCGGCAATTGGCTTGGCGGTCATCAAGCATGACAATTGCGATTGGCTGCTGAACTCCGACTAGCTGAAGAATAATAGTGCCAGTGAGGACATATCTTTGTGTATCGCTCATTGGTATCCTCCGATTATGTCGTGCAGTTATCACATTGAAGTGCGAATAATCGAAATTGTGCGGTTATATTTTCCAAGGTAAGTGGAAGAAAACATTACCATGAATGAATGAATGATGATGAGGAATGCACTGCGAYCTTTGGTCTATTATGCCCTCTCCTTACTTACATTGCCTCGCTTAGCCCCAGCCCATTAATGAAGTCCAGTAGACTGCTTGGCGCTAGCGAGGCAATGCGACATTACCATGCAATTAACGGTGTATCTAATAGCATATTCCGTTATCGAACTATTATGGTATATAGCTGCCATATAAACTCAAATTTGTGCAGGGTTTATGATCATCTTCATAATGCTTTTCAACTCTTGCTTCTAGTTAAGTTTTCGCTAAACTTTGCTCCTTTAACCATCATCGATTATGCTGTTTTGTATAATTAAAATTGTAATTGTTACCAGTGAGTTTTAGCATTTGTTATTTAGTTGGTATAAAAACTTTGGAACTTTTTTTTTTTGTTTAAACATATGTACATATTTAACTTCTTCTATCTAGTAGCTGTTCATAATTCACATTATGTAATGTGTTTGATTAAAGCGAATCAAAAATAGACAGAATAAAAAACATAATTATGTTGAGTAAAACAGGCGTGTGGGTAATATTGAATAAGCCAAATGTATTGACATGATGTTAAATACGAGTATGTATGCTGTAGATGTAGAGTACATTTTTCGCTAGTATTGAAAAATTAATTTCAGTGTGTATACATAGTATGTATATGGAATTAAAAAAACTTTGACTTTTTTTAATTGGTAACAACATATTTTTTTTTTGTTAAAAAATTCTCAATTTTCAATTATATGTACATCTTACGTCATGCGTAAAGGCAATATTTTCAACCTATTCATAGATATGTATGTATATAAACATTTCATTTTTTCTTAATCTTTTTCTATCGCATGGAGTGGAGGCAGTTTTACAAATAGAGGTATAATACAGCAACATGATATCATTATGATACATATTCATATGACTGATTTATGAAGTAATCTTTTACAAAGTTTACTTTGGCTTGAGAGAATTTTATTTCTCGGGTATCAAAACTTCCGTTGTTCCTTGCGTAATATTCCCTCATAATAAAAAATGTTACAATTAATATTAGCATTTAAATATAAAGATAAAATCAACTAGAAGTTAGTACTGAATTTTAAAAGCGTTAAATTTTTTTTATTTATAACTATTATAACATGTAAATTTTTCGTTGAATGATTTGGTGATGCCTGGTCTACTACTTAGTTATTTTAATGTCAATCGATGTTTGCTTTTTTTCGAAGAGAATAAAAATACTGTATTTCTAATACAGTAGGACTTACCTTTTTTATATTAATATAATTTTTTAATTTGTTGTGAATTAATTTTTTATTTTTATAATTTTTAATGGGAAGGAACAGATGGAATTTTCGAAACATTGGTACTTCAAGAAAAGGATGTTTTACAAATGCAGTGTAGAGTCTCAAGTTTATAAACAAAATATAACATATCTGAGCAAAATTTGATATTTATATTGAGATTGCTGTTTTATGAATCGGAATGCTTTTTTCCTGATCTCTAACAAACTACATTCCTCTACAACGCTTATTTCATGTAAACATATATTTTCCACAAGCCAAAGTATACGTATAGGGGACGCAGAAATTCACTGTCAAAACCAAAAGTATGTCTCAGACCGTTGTTAATAATGTAGCAAGATTATTTGATAGCCTTTTAAGTTAGAGTCAAGCGAGCGTTTCACTAAGCGACAGCCATATTTGTGTGGATGGGCACAAGTAAAGCCTACCTCGATGCCACAGCAATCTAAACCATAAAATGATTAAGTTAAGCTAGAGCAGATGAAATGCTGTTTGCAATGAAATTCAGAGTACAGAGAGAGAGAAGAGTGTATGCGCGACTGGCAGCGCAATGCCATTCAAGCAGAGAGAAAGCTTAAGAGTGTAGTAAGGATTCACATCGCTATTTTCAGCAGTCGGCGTAATGATTCTTATTGTTGAATGCAATGAAAATCAGTTGTTGCACTAGTCAGCAGAGCATTGTGCATAAATACTAATACCACATTAATTTGTATATATGTAGGTTATGTTGTTGGTTTAAATGACGCTCTTTAGTGCCATTGAGAGTGATGCTCATCCGCTTGTCTGCCAGCTTTGCAGGTTACTACACTGTCAGTTTAAGTATTTTAATTAGAAATCAGACAACACTCATTGTATTGATCTACGTGCTTCTAGCAATAGAAAGCACCGTGAGGTTGGGCAGGCAGGTACTCACGTAAATCACAACGGTGCAACAAAGCCAAAGGATCACCTCACCGCAAGCCAACAAATACATACACATCTGATTTTACGTATGTATGTACATATGTGTTTTCATACGACCCCGTAAACCGCCCATCTGCCAAACACCTGTAGGCTCAAGAGCGTAAGCTTAGGGTCAGCACTGAGTGGTCGAACTCTGTCCTTTACTTTACTGTTTAGAACAGAAGAAGCGGCTTTGGGCCTTATATAATTCACAGTAGAGTCTGACCGGATTGAGTGGCCAAACTCTAGCACATAACTCCCGCCTCGCATTTATACAGGTTCATAAATATAAATTTGATGCAAGTTATGCAATTTAATTTTTTAAAAATTCGTACACTCAAGCCTCCTTGCGCTACGCTACCACATCCTCGACATTTTAAAGTTCGGTTCCGTTAACTGGCTTTTCAGCGTTATACTATTTGTTGCTGTGTTACGTGGAAATTATGCGGACGGTTAGCATATTTCATACTCGGCTCTGTATTTCGGAATTGCATATTTTTAAGCTTTTCAGCGTAGTAACAAGGTGATGTCATACCAATTGGAAAAGGACACGTTGAGCTTATCTTGATGTAGATAGATACAGTTGCTGCATTTCGTTATTATTGTATTAGAAGTAGTGCGACAACGATGGCATGATTCCCAACATGTCTCTTTAAGAGGAAATGTTTAAATTAATTTTATTTAAAACGTTATATAAGACTTGAAAACACACACTCCTTTTCAGAAAAAGAAGAATTTTTATACCCTGAACAGGGTATATTAACTTTGCTACGAAGTTTGTAACACTCAGAAGGAAGCGTCGGAGACCCTATAAAGTGTATATATAAATTATCAGTTTGTTGAGCTGAGTCGATTTAGTTATGCTCGTCTGTCTGTCTGGCCGTCTGTCTGTATATAAGTGAACTAGTTCCTCAGTTTTTAAAATATCTATTTGAAATTTTGCAAACATCATTTGCTCTTCGAAAAGCTGCTCATATATCGGAACTGCCGATATCGGACCACTATAAGATATAGCTGCCACACAAACTGAACGATCGGAATCAAATTCTTGTATGGAATATTTTATCATTTGGCAAATATATTCACGAAATTTGGAATAGATTATTCTCTAATGCAACAATGTAATCTGCGAGGAAATTGTTCAGATCAGATTACTATAGAATAAAGCTGCCAGACAAACTGGATGATCGGAATCAAATGCTTGCATGGGAAACTTCCTCATTTGACAATATATCTTCACGAAATTTGGTATGAGTTATTGTTCATAGAATTAACGTAATATCGGAGGAGATTGTTCAGATCGGCTTACTATAGCATATAACTTATATACAAACCAAACTTGTATTGAAAACTTCCGCATTTGTCGTGGTATCTTCACGAAATTTCACATGGCTTACTTCTTGTATAAATCTCATATATATATTATGTTGTCAAAAAGTCTTGCGGTACCTTTTTGGAAAGCTCGTTTCACGCGCTAACACGTGTTTGATTGATTGTCGTTTCTTTTAAGTCGTTCGTGAGTTATAGCATCGCAAACATGGAGTAAAATAAAGAGAAAATACGGCATATTTTACAGTACTACTACGATAAAGGCAAAAATGCATCTCAAGCCCCCAATAAAATTTGTGCAGTTTATGGACCCGATACAGTTTCCATTTCCACCACACAACGATGGTTTCAACGTTTTCGTTCTAGTGTAGAGGTGGTCGAAGATGCGCCACGCTCCCTAAGGCCTGTCGTCGAAAATTGCGATAAAATCGCTGAATCGGTCGAAAGAGACCGGCATAGTAGCATAGCAGCCTTAGCATCGATCAAGAGCTGGGCATGAGTCATCAAAAAAAATTTTATGAACAATTGAAAATTCAATAAAAATACCGCAAGAAATACCGCAAGAAATACCGCAAGACTTTTTTGACAACCTAATATATGTCTAATATAATATCCGAAAATTTTTTTTAGATCGGATTACTACAGCATATAGCTTCCATTCAAACTGAACACATAGTTACTAAAAGAAATGTACCTGTGAAGGAATGCACCTTCGTTGCAGGCGAAGTTAACGTTTTTTCTTGCAAAAAGACGATTCTAGTATCTTATTTTGCAAAAAAATTATCACCTCCCAGTCGCTAATAGAGTTCGGAACCATTCGTGTAGATGCGTGTCCTTAGTCCCTGTTTACCTCACTTCTTTGCTACTCTTCTCTACAATTTAAATTCAATTCTATAAAATCTGGAAAACTCGCGTAATTCGGTAGAAAAAAACTTGTCTGATATGGCATAGCCCTAGGACTCCATTAATACATATACTAGCATCTCTTTGAGGGTTTCCACACGCGTTAACTCGTACTTCTTTTCCATTATTGCCGACCATACCAATATACCGTAAATTATAATTTAACGTAGTGTGTAAAAGCAATCAGTTACCCGAGTCGTTAGTCCCCAATTGGGCCCAACCCAATGAGTCCCAAGTAGCTTGCTGTATCACCCATTGTTAGCTTGTTACCACTTACTAATAGCAGCTTAGTTTCTGCGATTTTGTGTTGCTGTCTTCCTTGCTTGTTTTTAAGTTAAGTCGGTACGAAAGAGTATTTGAGGATTTCCCCTAATCGAAACCGCTACATAATCAGCGGCGTCGATAGAGAGTACACTGTAATTAGATCTTTCTTAACAACATTTTGTTCTCGTTTCCCTTATCCCAACTAATGTTGTATTTTTTTTCTTTACAGCTTTCGTGAGCACTAGTCCTTCGCTGTACATGCAATTCGTTTCGAAACCAAACTCCTATTGTGACTCATCGCTTTGTTGTTGGGCGGATTATGACTTTTCCAATAGTGCACGCTTCAGCGATTCAGTGCCGAATTCGCTCTGCGATGAAGCTATGTAAAAGTATGCCTGGAAACATCCGGGTGTCCAAATACACTCACCAATGAATTCTTTAATCTTTAAACGCACTAGTACGCTGACAATATAAGTTCGAGACTGATCGTCGACTATATGCACGCACAGTAATCGAAACTACATGTATCATTCAAATAAGTGCCGTACAATAACTATACCTGCACGCGTTGTTTTGAAAAGCGTGTCGATAAGCTCGTAATTTCAGAGAAGCGAGATAAATTGCAGAACAATCTCGCCTGCTGCTGCGACAGCATACATCGGACTATGCATGTAATATCCTCAGCGGACTTGACATTATCGTACAAGGTGAACATGCGATTATGTCCTACTATATCTCAAGAATTCCAGTCCATTATTCCAGGCGTCTTATGAGTTTGCTCACGGTCCTCTATGTGGTCCCATAACATGGGAGCCTTCGCCTGATGGTGAATTGGTATTTCCGGCGACGGCGGCGATGCATTTTGGAACCGAAAGTAACGGCACGGCGCGATCTATGGTAGAATCTGAAAAAGGCGCACTTCGGTGATCACACCTATCAGAGTGCTAAAATTTAGGTATATCTCGATGGGCCCCTCGAATCTCCCTTCATAGTGTATCCGGAAAACATTTCGTTGAAATGCGTTCCGTTTAGTTTTCACCGAACTCTTCCATTTGTCATGCAATTCCGATGGTATTTTGGCATCGTCATTGCTGCAAGACTTTAAGTGGAATTTGGAACAACTCGGTCTTCTGCATACGCACTTAAGAATATCAAGTATTGACGACGAGTCACCGGAAGTTTGCCTGCGTTAAGAACTAAGTGAGTTGCAATGTGGCCACTGATATTGATCACATGAAGCCTGAGTTTAATGCTGACGCTGTTCGTGGCAATATTATGTCGCATGTGGCTGGGGCCTGTTCACAACAATCACAACAGACACAAAAGGTACGAGTATTGGCTGCATGACAAACCACTCGGCCCATAAGTGCAGCAGTCTGTCAGAATATGATATTTATATTTTCACATAAGAAAACTAGTATATGTAATTAATTTCATTGTTTCATTGCAACATGTTATATTTTTTTATTTATAACCAGAGTCGTGAATTTTGTTTAGTTGGTGCCCGGGTTAGATTGGCTTAGGTCAGGTACGCTTCCATAGCTGAAACTCACTTGTACGAAGTAAATGAAAAATTGTAAAGCTCCTTATTTCGCAAGGACATGATCAACAAAAATTGTTGAAATAAGAGATAATAATTTTGGCTCCCAGTTAGGCAAATATGTCACAGTATGAGAGGAAATGAGAAGAAATCACTTTAGTATATATATACGTACCGTTGTTCTTTATTTTAGGAAATTTAAACCCAAAACAAAACACATTCAATATGGGTATTGAAATTATGAAAAGAAATTCTGAATTGAGAATTAACTGTAGAAACCCGACTAGAATTATATGAAAATGAAACGCAAAAGAGAAGAATATAAATATATGGTTGTATTCACCAAGTGGTATATAAAATGTATTGCGATTAAGAAACAAGCAAAAACAGAAAAAATTAAATAAGCACACAAGGAACTTAAGGAAAAAAAAACATAAATAAAATAAACTGCAGAATAAAAGAATTATTAAATAAAAAGTAAAAAAAAGAAAAAATATAATTATGTTTGTAATTAACTAAGTATAAATATACAAGTACATATATATATTGTATTCTTTTAAAATAACTATGTAAAATTAGTAATGAAATGATTTCTAACAAATTAAAAATTATAAACGATGTTGCTTTAATTTAAATTAAAGTTGAATTGATTTTCTCTGTAACTAATTTTATAGAATTTTATTTTCATCGATTAACTTAAACATATTTTAGATTGATTGTGCCACCTAAAGCTAATTGTGAAAGATAAAAAGCCATGCACATACTTATATACAAAAGATCAGCATAGTAAAACGGTTGAATTTCGAATACCTTAATGTGTTTTAACTACCTCCAAAGTAACGTCATGTTGAGAAATACTAACTGTAAACAATTATATTAAAACTGAATTTAATTTTTCACACAAAAAATTGAAATGGGATCATAACTTATCAAGGTATCAGGCACTGAGTGCCAATGATTTATTTTTTAGAGAAATAGCGCTCAGTGGTTTCATATTGCACTTCAAAGACAATATTTTTATCATAACAGTACCAGTGGAATACTTTTTATCAAAACTGGATTAAATCTAACCAACACCTCTGCTAATTACCCAATATAAAGATTTTCGAACTTCCAATTGATTTTATACCGTTGTATGAATTTAAATGAAAGTATGAAACTGGATATACTATTGTTAATACCGAAAAGGTGTGCAATCCGTCCGTGCGAATATGAAGTTCAATATGTAAATTATATTTATAATATTGCTTGAAAACTGCGCTAGAGTATACTTGACTAAAGTGAAAAGTTAATACAATCAAAAATCTAGTACTTCTCCTCGCTCCAATATTGTCATTGCCGACTTCCTAACATTATGCCATTAATATTGGTTGAAATTTGTGACATATAGTAAAATAAAAATAGTGATATCGAAATGTTTTAGAGTAGAACTGGTATATTGCGCCACCATCGCAGTATCGAAAATTCAATAATAATATTATATTTTTATTACAGGTTCTCGCAATCAATTTCAGAAAAATATTGAGTAACTTTTGTTTAATATTACATTTCTTTCAACAAGACAATTAAGGGAGCAACGTTTGTTTAAATAGAAAGTGGTCCATTTCGAGGTTTCCTACTTTTTTAAAGAAACAACACAGAAACTTAGTTTTACTTTTTGATGATCATTCGAAAGTTCATTCTTTGTCATTTATTTTGTGAAGATTATCTCTTTGAAATATTAGCCGCAGTTACATCTCAGATGGTCCAATTGTTGAGTCTAATTTTTGATGGCTTGTGCATTTTTACTTGTAACTGGCGAATAACACGAGTCATGTTTTGCTCCAAGCGAAGCGGCATTTTCTGCATAGACTTCAGACTTTACATATCCCCACATGCAAAAGTGTGATATCACCCGATTTTGGTGGGCAATTGACCACCCCAAAACGTGAAATTATCTGGTCACCAAAGCGTTCTCTTCATAAATCAATTGATGAAGCTCTGTAGGGCGATTATTTTGACCATAAGTTACGCAAAGTGCCCGAAACATATTCAATACAGAACGTGAATTTTCGTAACAAAGTTAACCGATTTGCAAACGTTCTCCAGGTGTAAGTCTTTCCGTTATGAAATGCTAAACAATACTGAACAAAGGTAACATGATAGCTTGACGCAACCCATTCGTGATTTGTCAAAAAAAGCTATTGAAAAAAGTACCTCTATTTGGATCGCGGGTTATAACATATATTGTACGAATTTGTCTTCATTTTATCATAACTGATCGTTTTAATCAAAAGTCTACAATTTATGACAGAAAGAGAAGTGGTAGTTCCCTCGTCGCTCGTAGTCATAAGAACTGCGAAAGTTGTATAGAAACTGTGCGCGCTGCCATCGATCAGCGACAAACAAAAGCTGACCATTACAAACACAATTTTGCACATTGCTCTTTTAATATATTCATTATCAGTCATCGACTAGCTCTCGTGCCGATAAGTCATGTCTTTTGCATTTCGAGTGTTTTTTTTCGACATTTTCTGTTCCTTCTTTTCGGACCTTTTATATATGTTTAATCCGTTCTTTCTTACTTTTTTCTTTCTGTTCGCGCGCAGAATCTTATTAAAAAGTGCGTATCAGTGTTTCTCGTGCAAAATGGCCCCTGAGCCTCAAATTATCGAGGTAAAAGTGTTTCGGTTGCGGATTTTCCAGAACTCCCAGATATAAAAGTTGACGACTCCAAATTTGTAGTAATGGAAGCTCGCAAACTTTTCAAAGTTTACCAAGACCTGCCAATTCTACCTCATTTCAAAATATACAAATCGAGGTAAATGTGGACGTAGATGAAAGCAGCTTTCTACATAAAAATGCTTTTATGTATTTTTGCGGTTATTTGTACTATAAATATTTTAAACAACATAATTGTTTAATGCCCTTGGCAAGATTTGATGGTGGTACTACTGAAGAAGATTTTTTCTTCACTTCAGAAAAGCAATATAGTAATTGCCAAATAGTAAAACCACCCCTTGAATTTATAGATTTTCTATTAAAAATCGAAGATATTTATACACAACATTCTACTTGCCATAGGATCGGGTTTTCCCAAATATTATTTGAAAAAATGGTTAACGTAAAACCGTACTATTGTTGTAAAAGTTGTAATTCTGATATTATAAAATGCCTATTCATTAGAATTAGAACATATTTCCTAGCAAACGCCTTCAATAAAACTACTATCTACCACATTTCTTTTAATTACATCTCTGTGCCTCAAAAAGGCAGATTTCGACCAGGTGATCTCAGCTGTGAAAAATTCTTGGAAAACAGCTGATTCTTTTGTTACTTGTAAGGTTATACAATGACATTGATAGTCCACCAAGACTCTCTGTAATGCAAGCTGTAATGATTTCACCACTAATAATAGCCCACCTCTTTCTCAATACAAACCATCCACTCAAATTACTTCACCATACCAAACAAACCCACCATTCTCTCCGTCAATTCCAATCCCTTCCTTTCAGACCTCTTCCATCACTTTCTCAAGTACTTTCCAGCACTCAAGTATTAAATACATTCGAAGATGAAATTTAATACTTACGATATCTGAACATACTATATACAGATAAACAAAATGTTTTTTTTTGCTTAAAATCATCTAGTGGAACATAAACGGGTACAACAACAATTATGATGAACTCTTATTCTCATAAAAGAGCAAAACCCAAACGTTATTTGTATTTAATAAACACATATCCCAGTTACTCCCAGTAACAACATTTCCTGTTCTAGGCAATACAGCGCTTATTTTTCGAATCCAAAAACAGAACATCCAAAGCACTAAGCCAGGCGTTTGCATTTTAATTAAAAAAAAAATCATACCACATGAAATTATCGATTTAAATTCCACACTATCAGTAATAGCTCTTAAAATCAACTTAAATTTTACCACCCCAGCAAGTTTTTAACGAAACCGATTTGAAAGATTTACTTATCCAACTACCCACACCGGTTTTGTGGACTGGAAACTTCAACGCGTGGAATACGCGTTGCGGTTCCCGAAAATCAAACACAAGGGGCGCAATCATAGAGAATTTTTTATTGAACAGCAACCTAATTCTTCTTAAAAATGGCGCCCCCACACATTTTTCTACCCACTCTTCCCTAATGAGCGTCGATCTTTCCCTATCCTCTCCCCAGCTCTCCCCCAGAATTAGTTGGGAAGCTTCCTCTATTCTCAGAGGTAGTGACCACTTTCCTATATTGATCTTACTTCAAACAAACTTATACTTTAAAAACTATAAGCATCTCCCAAATTTATTATTTCACCCGCAAACTGGAATATATTTCAAAGACAAATTTTAAAAAGTTTACCCGCCACTCCAATCGACAATATCAACCAAGCCACATCTGCATTCACAAAACTGATTCGTTCTGCGGCAAATAAATCGATTCCTCAAACCAAACGCAAGTCTTCAAAAGTTTTTCCGATTTTGTGGAACAAAGATCTTGGTCATATGTGTGACAAAAAAATGAATACTGAAATACTTTCAAGATATCAATGTCTGATAATAATCTGAATAATTATAAAAAAGCAAACGGCCTCTTTAAAAGAGCTGTAAAGACGGCTGAAAGGAAAAGTTTTGAAGTCTTCACTGCCAAAATCTCTCCTGCGTTAACTACCTAAAAGGTATGGTCAGACATTAAACGTTTGACTGGAATCCCTCACAGCCGTATTAATTTTATTAATACAAATCAAAATATTCTGACGAATTCCGCAGATATTGCGGCAACTTTCGCCAATATTTGGTTTACATATTCGCAAGATAGTAATTTTTCTGCAGAATATTTCGCAGACAAACAACGTTGGATATCTGCCACATATACACCAACGAATCTCTCCTCATCAGCAAGAAGCTTAGAGTGCGATATTACTTTCCGCGAACTAGAGTCTGCATTACAAAATGCTAAAGGTAAAACACCAGGCATTGATAGGGTATCCTACCCGATGCTTTCAAACTTACCTACAAATGCTAACGAAAGACTACTCTGCCTATACAACACAATTTTCCGCAAAGGATCCAACCCGCAAAACTGGCGGATAGCCACCATTATCCCAATTATTATACCAAATAAACCATCGAACCTAACTACTTCTTACAGAAAAATTTCCTTGCTATCATGCTTAAGTAAAACTTTCGAAAAAAATTATTGTTAGATGACTTTCATGGTTGGCTGCAAAAAATAATTTTATAAATCACAACCAAACGGCTTTCAAACATCAGCACAGTACAATGGATTGACTTATTCAAATCCAACACTACGTATCTGACACACTCTCCACCAAACCATGCACTGATTTCGAGAGAGCTTTTGATCGCATAGGAATTCTGCAGTGCTAAGCAAATTAGCAACTTGGAAGACATTTTCAAACGTTTTTAGAATAGTAAAAGCTTTTATAATCCTAAGAAAATTTAAGGTTCGCATAAACAATATTCTATCTAGTTAGCATCCTCTCAAAAATGGTATACCGCAAGGCTCGCCACTATCGGTGATGCTTTCTATTATAGCTCTTGATAAATTAACTGAGATATGCCTTAAAACTAAAGGTATTAAACTTATTATGTACGCGGACGACGCTATTATTTATTGCAATATAAAATATCCCCAAACTGCTAACAATATTTTTAAGAAAATACTAACAGAGTTTAAGAAATGGGATAAAAAATCTGGTGCAACAATTTCCATTCCAAAATGTAAATTACTTCATATTTGTAAAAATACAAAATGTATGTATCCACAATTAGTTTTTGAAAATATTGTAATACAATCCTTAAGCAATTTAAATATTTGATAAAAGATTTAATTTTCGGTATCAATGTCTTAACATAAGAAATAACTTAACAAAAAGACTACACATTATTAAATATTTATTCATCTCTAATTAATCCTACAAGAGCTTTAATACTCGCTAAAATCGACTACAGTTTACCTATTTCTGGATAGTGCGCAAACTCTAATTTCAAACTTTTGGAACCTCTTTACCATGCAGCGAGCCATCGGAGCATAAACGGTTTCCCTACATAACCTATTAAGTGTAAAGGGTATTCGAACGAACGTTGCAACTAATTCTAAAACTGATATACTCTCCAAATGCCAGCTTACACAAAACTGTATTTACGCGTCACGACATAAACAGAACTTCAGGCAAAAATCCACTTTACGCCGTTGTATTAAATACGGAAAAGACTTAAACATATATCCGCCTCCAAAGTACAAGAGGGTCAACAAACAGCCGGAGTGGTTGTTAAAAAAAGAAACTATTAACATGTTAGTGCACTTCTTCAAAAGGAACAATACCAGTAATTTAGTATTTCAGAAACTATTCTTAGAGTTAATGAAAACTTATGAAGAAAGCAATTGGACTGCAATTTACACAGACTGGTCCAAAACGATAAACACAGCTTTTGCTCTCACCAAACCAAATGGAGAAGTCATTACAGACGGGATTCTTCCTTGTTGCTCGTCGATATTTACAGCCGAGGCTTTTGCCGTTTTCAAAGCCCTAGAATATGCGATACATATCAAAGGCAAATATTTTATTTGCTCGGAAAGCTTTTCTTGTCTATCTGCTGTTTGTAACATTCGCAACACTGCCTCACTTATATCGAATATTCGCGACCTGTGCGTTAAATACAGTCATAAAGTTGCACTACTCTGGGTACCAGAACATGTTGGTATTATGGGAAATGAACATGCAGACCACGCAGACCACGCAGCTCGGTTTTTTGAATCAGCGCCAACCCTACAAGATGAGCCACACGACAGAAACGACCTCTATAATATGCTGGACTGCTATGTTCACGAAATTAAACACACGGAATGGAAACATTTCCACCATCAGTACTCTACCTTCAATCCCACAAGGACACAAGTTTTTTATCCTAGGAATATATCTCGACTACAAGCTACCATCTTCACACGTGTAAGGATTGACCACACGCAACCATGCGCAAGCACGCTATCACTTCATCACATCTTTAACGAATGTTCGACTTTACGAGTATTAGGCAAAAGCACAATTTTATGCCAAACTATCAAGAATTGTTAAAAATTCCTTCGTTCACAAATATTATGAGTATTTTTATACTCTCGCAACAAAGTTGCTAAAGAGAGTATTATAGATTTGTTCACATAACGGTTGTTTGTAAGTCCTAAAACTAAAAGAGTCGGATATAGGGTTATATATACCAAAGTGATCAGGGTGAGGAGTAGAGTTGAAATCCGGATGTCTGTCTGTCCGCCCGTCCGTCTGTCCGTACGTCCGTGCAAGTTGTAACTTGAGTAAAAATTGAGATATCATGATGAAACTTGGTACACGTATTTCTTGGCTCCATAAGAAGGTTAAGTTCGAAGATGGGCAAAATCGGCCCTCTGCCACGCCCCCAAAATGGCGGAAACCGAAAACCTACAAAAGTGGGCGTGGCCCCGGCCCCTACTAACTTTTTTGTACATATCTTGAAAACTACTATAGCTATACCAAACTGTATAGAGTCGTTTCTTTTAGGCATTTCCATATACAGTTCAAAAATGGAAGCAGTCGGACAATAACCACGCCCACCTCCCATACAAAGGTTACGTTGAAAATCACTAAAACTGCGTTAACCGACTAACATAAAACGTCAGAAACACTAAATTTTACTGAAGAAATGTCAGAAGGAATCTGCATCCAGGCCTTTTTTAAAAATTGAAAATGGGCGTGGCGTCGCCCACTTATAGACCAAAAACCATATCTCAGGAAGTGCTCGATCAATTTCAATGAAATTTGGTGTATAATATTTTCTTAACACCCTGATGACACGTACCAGATATGGGTGAAATCGGTTCACAACCACGCCTGAAATCTCGATTATCACTTTATAATGCGAGAGTATAAAATGTTCGGTGAGACCCGAACTTAGCCCTTCCTTACTTGTTTTAAATTAGGTTTAACACTACTTTGTATATTTCTCCTAATAAATAAATTAACTACGAAGACCCTATTGAGTATTTACTATATAAGGATCAGCGTGACGAGCTGAGTCTGTGAGCAAAACATAATAAGACTATTTAATTTAAATTTTGCGCAAAACACTATTTGTCAAAATATTAATTTTCTATGTTACATTTATGTATGTTACATCAATATAATCATTAGTGTTTAATATATGCTTGTCATTATGAAATTCATAAAGTGCATTCGGCGATATTTACGATGAGTGCAATTATTCGACAAAGAAGTTTCATTAAAAAAGAGAGTCGAGAAGGCGTTGACGAGGACGCACGTCCAGGGGAGCCATCAACAGCAACTGATGATTAACACGTCAATAAAATAAAGGAACCGCTGCTTGAGAATCGACGATTAACAGTCAGTGATCTTGCTGTCCTCGTTGGAATATCGAGGGGATCAGTGAAAATCATTTTGAAGGACAATTTTTTCGAAAATCAGCGTCGCTTTAAAGTTTGCGAAATAATGCTTTCCAACTACTACAATGTTGTGAAACGTATTACTACTGACGATTACTTTTGGATTTATACTTACGACCCGGAAACTGACAAAGCAATCAAAATTAAGTTCTTGTATGAAAATTGTTTTATCGGACAAGGTATAATCACAAAATTTGGCATACATAATTATACAAACCATAATTACAATATCAGAAGAAATGTATCATACAGCTGTTGTAGCATACAGCTGCCATATAGACTGAACGATAAAAATCAAGTTCTTGTATGAAGAGCTCTTTATTTGTTAGGGGTCTTTTTCTTGTACTCTCGTAATACCGACTTGAAAATTAAAAAGTTGTATAAAATATTTAAATTTGTGTTATTATATAATAGTTTAACTAAATAGATTTATTAATTCTTTGATGAAATTTCTTTACAACTAATATTATTAAATGATTAAAGCACAGCTTTCCCTTACCCACAAATTTTCTTTCTGTCTCAATTTCCTAAATCTTCCTCAATGTTGCTTCGTAATCCCCTAAAATAATGTCATTTAATTTAATATTTTCGCCGATCAAAAATTCCCGTAAAATATTTCACTTAAAGATTATCAATTTAAGCATACTTCTCGCCAACCGCCAGATTATGCACGTTTACTTTAAACATTTGCTTGTCATGGCGAAGCGAGGTCAACAGACGTTGCTTAGTCATTCTGTATATACATATATGTATATGTATATGTGCACGGGTCTCTCGAAACACATTCCAACATACATACTACTCTAATATAAATTTTAATACACTATTAACAGCACTGCGCAATATTTCCAAGATTAGTTCTCTGTCATGGACACCAGGCAAGAAATACTCTCCAGTCGTTGTCGGCGGGCCACAGATGCTTTCCTGCGCATATACCATTTATACTCGACGTGTATTTGTACAATGATTGTCTCCTAGGCATAACGCGGTTAGAGGTAGAAAGYCACGAAAGAGTTAACATAAGTAACGTAAGTAGTATAACACCCTATCACACAAGATAATAATTTGATGATAGAAAGCTAACGACATGAGCGTATCCGCGCTCAASCCGCTCAACCTGTTGAGTGCACTCATTTCYGGTGGCATGCCATTTTATTTCATATCTGTTGTTTTACAACTGTAAGTTTGCTTGAGCGTGTTTGTTTTTGAGGTTTTAGAATTTTTTGTCTCTTCAGCAACTACAAAGTGTTCAACCGAGCCCATCGTACTACTCGCAGACAATCACAGTCACTACTCCCAGCTATGCGGTTCATAAACATGCTCGTCTTCCGCCCGCTATCTTAGCATTGAATCCTTTTTTGCTTGCCTGTCATCTAACGTCTGTCTGCTGCTGTGTAGTTTGCATACGCCTGAAATGCAAATGAGATGTTTATCATTCRCACGACAAACRCAGTGATAATTTTTATAGGTCTTTGCCAGTGTTTGAARAGTGCGGTTGAYGAGTTCTSTRTATTTCTATACAGTTTTTTGTAGAATTTTGTTCTGCAAATTTGTTTGCGTGTTGTTTTTGCCATCGCTGACGATGACATTGAAATCTACACACGCAGATATTTTTGCAATGCTACTCAGTTGAAATTTAGTAGAAGAAGAACATAGCGGTCCTTAGTAACTATATTGGAAAATAAATWAATTTAATCSGACTTATAARGATARGTTTAGGRTAAGAACAGTTTTAAAAGAGTTGGCTTGTGTCAATTACACAACGAGAAAAATTGTCTGGGAAGAGTAAAACTGGGGATACTGTAACAGATAGTCGATAATTCAATGCAAACAAGGTGAGCTGAAGCTGAAAATAATCAAAGGCTATGTTGACAGTTTTCATTCATTATCGACTTCAAAAATTATGCCGCGAAATTAATTACTTCTGCTCTCCGACTTATTATACAGTTTCTGAGGACAATCAAACTGAACGCAAATTCTATAGCATAATCAGTTACTTGTACTTTCTCACTTAGTTGACAAAACCGCAATGAAAACAGTTCTCGGGAATAGTAAATCTTAACACAAATTCTATTGGAAAATTAATTACTTCTGCTATTTGACTTAGTATCCAAAAATATCAACAAAACAGTGACAACAGTTTAGTAGGAGCAAAAATTATCTCAAAATTAATTACTTTTGCTGTCTGACTAGCATCCAGAAATATCAATAATGAAATGAGAATAGTTTCTGGGAATAGTAAAGCTTAGCATATATTTTATTTCAAAATCAATTGCTTGTGTTTTTCACTTAGACGACATGAATCTCATGGGGAAAATCTTATTTTTTTGCATGTAAAAAAGTAGCATTCAGAATATTTAAATTGAGAACATTTGTAAAGAAGAGAGTTCTCAGGAAACTGTTCCCATTGTAATAAATAATTAATAGCTCTGTCGATCATAACACTGTGCTTGGGAAGAGTATACAATTAAAAAAACACCGGTTTGAGAAAGTAAGTAAAAATCTATCATAATTAAATCTTTATATACTTATTAGATTGGGAAAGTTTCAAAATGGCAAAACACAAATTTTTCAGCTATGTATATCACACATTTGCCGACATTTTAGATAAGCAGAGTATGTACATATATATTTATTTACCGCGGTCTAATTTTTTACCATAGGGAGGCACAGACTAAAGATATTATTTCTGCAAAGTTTTAACCCGTTATATTAATTGCTTCTTGATGTGTACTAGAAACTGAACGAATCAAGTGGAATTTAAAATTTTGCTTTAAGTGAAGTAGGCGTGTTTGTTATCCGATTTTATTCTTTTTCACACTGCGACATAAAAATGCCACGTTTTGTCGAAATCGGTTTCGGGTCGCGAAATATGGGATTTCACCAAAAAGTGGGCGCTGCTACGTTTATTGTCCTGATTTCATGCTGGCCCGTATAAAACTTTTTTATACCATCTCGGTAATGTATCTGTCAAGTTTAGTTATTGATTTATCGCGCTTTTAGTAATTTTTACAGTACTTTATATGGGGAGTGAACGGGGTTATACTCCAATTTTATCAATTTTCTCGCTGTCGGTAGAAGTTCTCATAAGATTTAAAGCCAGCAAATTTGGTTGTTGTAGCTTAAGTAGTTTATTTGATATCTGCATTGGGTGGCCAACCCCATTTGTTTTTTTAATTTTTTACCAATAGATTGTTAGTTCGATACCCGTATGCCATTTATATGTTTTCGGTTAATGGTGATTTGTGTCTGGCAGTGGTCCGATTACGCCCATTACGATCTCAGATTTTTTTTTTTTTGTACTAAGAAACCTGCATACCAAGCTTTATCAATCTAACTAAATTTTTACTAATGGTACAGGTTGCATGGACAGACGGACGGACGGACGGACAGATAGAAAGTCAACCGGATTTCAACTTTTCTCGTCATCCTGATCATTTATATGTTATAAACAGTGGACCAATAAAGTTTACATACACCCAGTTCTATTAAATTACGACCCGTTTATTTGTTTTAAAATGAATAAGTTKTTTGATTTTAATCCATTTCAAGATATTTATATTTATATTTAACATTAAGTATTATACTACATTATATATAACATAAATATTATATATTATATATAACATGTCTACATACACACAAGAGCACGCACGTGTGTACAGACCATATTAACCCAACACCAGACAAGGCAACACGAAGATATACTTGTTGTTTCTATCCCTCCCTTTGAATAACGATGAACTTGCGCTTTAATTAAATTTTGAATTGTACGAAATCATATTGGGTATTTAAAATTTTTGTCTTCCCTCAAGAGTGTGCTTGTGTTTGTGAGTACATTTTACTGTTGATATTTTCACGCTCACTTCATTTATGTGCTTTGCTTTGCCGCTTTTATTTTTACTAATTTCGCGCAATTGTGTGATAATGGTCTCCACGCAACGCGCCAACGAACTAAAATAAGACACATCAGAAGAAAGCAATTGATGCGGCAACAATTGTCTGTTGCTTGCTGGTAAACACATTATCATGGCTTTGTATCGTTTGCCCCTAGCGAGTCTTTCACACGCTTCGCTTTCTATTATCCCTGATTTTTATTTTGCAAGATGACATTTTGGATTTGAGTTGATTTTTCGTGTAGTTAATATTCGTCATAATTCGGTTTAGGTCAACGGCTACGAGTTCAAAGAAAGATTTGAGAAATTACCATTCCCAACGGAAATTTAAAAAAAATCATAAGACACAATTTTATAATTTAGCTACTTAATCTCATGTATATTTGACAATTCTATATAGAATAAGGAATAAGACCCACTCAAGCTTAACTTGTGGTAATCATTTCTATATCTATTTTCTATCATCAACTATGTCTGTATTGAATCTAAACCATGTCTGCAATAGTTTTCGAAAACACCATTCACTTCTTTAAAGAAGTGTAGGTTGATAGTGGTTTCTAGATTTTTTAAGTTTCTGATGTTGAGACGTGTAATGTAGTGAAAAGCGCAATCTTGACTTTAGTTACTGACTAAAAACTAACATATGTATTTATATACAGTATGTATATGCTGCTTACAATCAGTCCTTATTACGGTGATCGATGACCTAAATATCCCATGGAGAACTTTTTAATAAAGCTTGTTCTTTTGAGGCGATTTCCATAATTTATTCCCTATCCACCTGCGAAATGTTATCAAGTTACACAGAATATTCATATTACTTCACAATGATGATTGAGATTGCATATATCACCTTTTACACACATAAAACTTTACACAGCCAAACACTTAACTTTATATTATATTAAGACAATTTGAAGTCTATTATTAGCTAGGTAGTTACTTTCAACTTTCGTTGGAAGCCAACCTATATCCACAAAGACACGTTTTAGTAAAAGAGAGAAAAAGTATATTGAAATTAATTCACCACAGCCTGTCGACGTTTACAATAATTATATGGGCGGCGTAGACATGCTTGATTGACTACATGGTCTTTAAAGAATTCAGTTACGCACTAACGTTTGGTACAAAAAGATTTTTTTCCACATGATTGATATGTGCCTTGTAAGTTCTTGGATCTTGTGGCGCCGTAGGTTAGGGGAATTTATGCCGTTATTTAATTTCAAACTTGCAGTGAGCGAACATCTTTGCAAGGTAGGAAAATCCCGAAAACGAGGGCGTCCAATTGCATCGGTATCAAACTCTTCATCTCCAACAACAAGCAGAGAAAGCACCAAAAAGAGCAAGCGTCAAGAATTCCTTTGAATTCTATACGTACCGACTGTATTGGACACTTTCCGAAATGGATGAAAAATAGACAACTTTGTCAAAAGGACTGCTCATTCCGTTCGTATACTTTTTGTGAGAAATGTAATGTATTCTTGTGCTACAATGACAAGCGAAACTGTTTCACACGCTTCCACACTGAGTAAAAGTAATACACTCCAAACAACTTTGTATGCATAGAGAGCCATATATGACGGCTTTTATTTTCTGGTAAAATATGCATCATTAAGGATTCAAAATAAACGTATATTAGTGGAGTTTTATTTTATTTTATTTTTTTCATAAAGAAGATGGCCATGCGGTAGAAGGTTAATTTGTCGCTTTTGTCGAATTTATTACGTATCCAAATCGTCTGGTGGCATTGTCAAATTAAGTATGTCACTTTACGTGTTATCCACTGACAAAATTTAATTCGTCACCATCTGTTCTGAAATCAGATTTTGTTACACCTTTACAGCGCCTTTATAGTGGCTTTGACAAAATTTAATTGGTCACGCTGTGATACATGGGCACAATTAATTGCGTTCGCTTTCGTATTTAATACCCTTGATTCTAACGAAATTGAATTCGACACCTTCTAGCTTACATGAGTAATTTAATGCAATTCCTTCTGTATCCCCACACAATTCAATGTTTCGCCCACTAGTTGAATTACATCTGAAACGAAGCATGTACTCTTTATTTAGCTCAGAACGAGTGGATTTTAAACTCGCCGAATCACATTGACGAGTATTGAAGACGAATTGCGGCCATTTCGCACTTATAAAATGTGGCATACAGAAATTTTCCACATTATGAATTACACTTTTTCCGAGTCAATTAGATGCAATCCTCGTCGCCACTGTAATACCTCACCTTCTTGTTTACTTCTAAACAGTCCGATAATAAATACAACTATTCTCGGTAATGCTATGCAATGGAAACATGATATTTTATTGAGTTCATTGATAGTACGACTTTACAAGTTCACGCTCAATATTCAACTAACTCATATTCATGTTCGTTACTCTGAATCGTTGTGTCTCTCACACTCACACAACACTAGTGCGGGTCTCTACATGTTGCAAGTGCAGATAACTCAGCGGATCTTGGGACAAGAGGTTGCAAACTACTGCACCTCACCAGCACTACACTCTGGTGGAACGGTCCCACATGGCTATTATAATCACAAGAATTCTGGCCAAGGTCTGCCGCTCATAATATAATACCGCTGGAAAGTCGGAAAATTGACAATTTTCATATCACTCCAGAAGAGCATGCTATTCTCCACCGATTTCCTTCATTTGCTAGAGCATTAAGAATAGTCGCTTACGTGCATACATTCATTCAAAGACTTAAACAGAAAATGAAAGGAGTAGCAAATGATCCTTGCGTACACCTAACGCATTCCGACATGCAACATGCCAAGGTCCGTCTAATATTATATACACAAACTCGCTATTTCAGCAAAGAGAAATCAAAGTTGCTCGAAAAGCGACCTCTCGAAAAAGGAAGCTCACTTCTCGTCTTGAATTCATTCTTAGACTCTAAGGGATTAACAAGGGTAAATGGAAGATTAGCGAGATTTCAGGCGTGGTTGTGAACCGATTTCACCCATATTTGGTACATGTCATCACGGTATTAAGAAAATATTATATACCGAATTTCATTGAAATCGGTTGAGTACTTTCTGAGATATGGTTTTTGGTTCATAAGTGGGCGACGCCAGCTTCCTTCTGACATTTCTTCCGTAAAATTTAGTGTTTCTGACGTTTTATGTTAGTCGGTTAACGCACATTTAGTGATTTTCAACATAACCTTTGTATGGGAGG
>NW_017535252.1:389186-391945 GCF_001853355.1 Bactrocera latifrons
AAAATATAAAAATACAAGTACATATAGATATACGAATTGCGTGTAGTGAAAACTGTAAAAAAGAATAAATCCATATATACATATGTACATACGAGAAGACCCGTAGAAATCTGTAAAAAATTATATACATATATACATACATACATACAGTATAAAGTGCAGTGCTGAAATACTTACCCGTATACTTACCTCAGCGTAAAAAATTAAAAAGAAGAAAGGGGAAGTATTGTGGAGTATGTGCGTATACGTTTACATAGTGTAAAGTGAGAAATTCGCCAAACACAGATTTGTTGTGAATTCTTATGCGGTACAGTGAGGTGCGCAAATAAAGGCACAAAACGGTTTTGAAGTACTCAACAAAAAAAAAAAAAAAATTGCTTGCTACAGTTTAAAAAAAACCCGTTTTCATAAAGTGCCGCAACATTGGAAAAACGGTAAAGCCTAAACACCGGTAAAAACCAAAGTGCCGGTAAAAACGACAAACCGTTTGCACCGCTATCCGATACTATCGCTGATTCCATCCCGTCGCTGTTAGCATCGCTGCTGCAATCACGTTAATCTGCTGTTGTCATCACTCCACTGCCGCCGTCGCTGTTGATATTCAGCCGCTGCTGTCATCGCCCCGTTGCTGCCATCACTCCAGTACTGGTGCCAAGTCGCTGCTCCTACAAACCGCTGCTGCCACAACGTCGCTGCTACCATCAAATCGCTGCTACCTTCAAATCGCTGCTGCCATCGTCTTCGCTGCCATCAAGCCGCTGCCGTCGTGGGAATGAGTTGCCGCTGCATTCTGTGCAAAAGAGACGAAAGTGCCGGCAAATAGCCGACGCACCAGGTAACGAGTGCGATTTACTGAAAGCAGTGCAAACAAAAAAAAAAAGTTAACAACAAAACGAGTGCACGTTCAGTTTCTGGCTCTCCCTTTTTTACTTTACATATATTACATTGACATTATTGTATTGCCTTGTATTTAATACAAATTTTTTGTGATTTTGCGGTAGCCCTTTATTTTGAAATAAAGGTGAAAAAATTATTAATTGCAAAATTAAATTTTCTAATATTTCGCAATATTTTTCGATCCGTGTTTTCAATTATCGGTCGTTTTTCGCAATTTTTATCGATTTTCGTTCGGACAATTCCGATTAAATTACTTTTGGTGCTATTGCTCATTTTGCGCATTTATTGGTTTGGCCTTCATATACTTGGGAATCGATATTATCTTTTCTTCTTCGTTTTCGTAACCGATTCCAAATATATTTGTTGCCAACTTTTATTGCTATTAGTTTGGCTTTCGTATATTTGGGAATCGGCCTACATATACTTTTTCATTTTCGTTATCGATTCTTAATCTATCTTTTGCCAACCGTTATAGTCTTTTTTTTCGGAAATTTAATTTAACCAACGCAAAATGAGCAAGCCAAAGCCAACTCTCGCAAACCTGTCTCCAAGTAAGGAGTTGACGGACTTAAAATCGTTAAGACGTCAAAGAACGGTTGCGAAAAGTAGTATTTTGCGCATTAAAACGGGCCTTCTCGAAAAGACTATGTCTTTAGATCCAATAGAATTGGATTCAAGACTCCCTAAAATGAATTTGCCGAAGTTCAAGGGAGAAGATTCAGAATTCAAAAGTTTTATGAGTTTGTTCGAGAGCTTGGTTCATAACGTTCCAAATATCCCAGATATTGAAAAATTTAACCATTTGGGTAATTTTCTATCTGGAGAGGCTTTGGGAACAGTTAAAGCATTTCAGATGTCGGATGAAAATTACCCGAAAGCGTTGGCAAGTCTCAAAAAAGTTTATGATAAAAAATGTTTGATATTTTTCAATACAATATCTAAACTTTTTGAGCTGCCAACCATCCCAAAGCCATCCGCGCCTTCATTGCGATCAATGATTGACGAAGTGTCAGCGGTATATGACTCATTGCTATCGCTGGGCGATGAGATGCAGATAACAAACGCTATTATAATACATTTAGTAATGACAAAGGTTGACCCTGCCACCCGATCCAATGGGAAGAAGCGCTGGACTATGACAAACTGCCACTGTGGAAGGACTGTGAAGTGACCATAAATAGGAGATACCAGCAGCTATCAGCGGAAGGAGCATCACACTCAAGGACGAAGCCCATGCCAACGAGCAATTCGAGTCATGGGAAACAACAACATATGGACAGGACCAAATCGGCGCTAGTTGCAGCAAATACGAGGCAGCCTCWTTGTCAGCAGTGCAAATCGAAGGATCACCATTTGACTGCCTGCCCCACTTTCAAGGAGCTTCCGGTGCAGCAGAGGTTTGAGTTTGTGAAATCGGTGCCCTTATTCATAAATAGCTTGCGTAAGGGGCATACTGTGTCCAAATGGAGAGCGGATCGATGTCGTGTATGCAATCGATCGCATCACACATTGCTGCACCAGTACCCGGTTTCCTTCCCCACTGCATCTCATCCGCAACCATCAACCACACATGCCATGCATAAGCAAGTTTTGCCGGATCGGGTAATGTTGGCAACAGCAATAAATAAATAACTAAAACTTCATGACGGAGGACTTGGCACAGAAGTTGCGGATTCGACGTCAGCACAAAACATTAAGTGTAATAGGAATTGGCAATTCCAATAAAAAAGTGGCGTCAAAACTAAGCACGTTTGTCAACTCGCGGTTAAATAATTATGAATTTTCGGCGGAATTCTGGGTAATGCGATGCATTTCGGCAAATCATCCAGACCATAACATAAATGTTAGTGGCTGGAAAATTC
>NW_017535252.1:396460-400340 GCF_001853355.1 Bactrocera latifrons
AGCAGAGGAGCTATCAACACTGTTGGCCGAAGTGGAAGCAATTCTCAATTCTCGGCCCCTAACACCTATGAGCCAGGACCCCAACGACGGCGAAGCATTAACTCCGGCGCATCTCATAATAGGGTGCTACCTGCGAGCACTCCCACCAGCAAAGGTAGCAAGTGAACAAATTCATTGCTGCGAGAGATGGCAACTTGTTTGCTGTCTCAAGCAACAGTTTTGGCGACAGTGGTCCAAAACATACCTAACGGGTACCAAATGGCTACACCCGAAACGGAATCTGCAGCCCGGCGAGCTCGTCCTTGTACACGAAGACAACACACCACCGCAGCAGTGGGTAATAGGACGAGTCGTCGCAACCGTCGAAGGGCAAGACGGCAAGGTGCGCACCGCAGACGTAACAACGAAAGCGGGCACAATTAAGCGCCCCATACACAAATTAGCCTTACTTCCAATGGACGTTGAAGGAACTTGATCCTGTCAAGGTGGCCGGTGTTGCGCCAAGCGACATCTTTGTAAATCTAAAAGTAAATTTAAGAAAATGAAATATTAAATTATTATAATGAATAATGAAATTGAATTTATAAATATTGAATTGTACAAAATAATATACTTACCTTAGTAATACATTTATATTACCTTCATATATTACTTACCTAAATTCATCTATTACAATATTTAACGAAGATAATTACTTACCCCTTTTGTTACATATACTTATATTACCACTAGTTTAAGATGTTAGTTTTTTCAGATTTAGGCTAAGCAACTAAATGAAATAAAAAATAAGCTCTCTTGTAATTGAACTGTGGAACCGTACGCACGTGTTTTCATTTTTATCGTAACACCATGACAGGCAGTTAGATTCTTATTATACTCGCGCATTCCCTAGGTTATATTTTCGCTTGAGAATTTTTCAGCTGGTAATAATAAATTCAATTATGAGGAGTTTACTACACTACTCACTCGTATCGAAGCCATGTTAAATTCAAGACCCATATCACCCCTTTAGCAAGATCCCTTCGATTTCACAGCTTTTACACCAGGTCATTTCCTCAGAGGTGCTCCTCTTCTCGCCATACCTGAGACAGAAGGAGACTCACTCACTTTAATAAATCGATGGGTATTTCAGTATTCTCCATCACGAATTCAGCCACAGATGGAAGGAAGACTATCTCAAAGATCTCCATAAGAGATATTGATGGAAAACGGTCCAGAAGGAAGCCAATGCAGGAGAATGCATCATCATACAGAACGAATGCCTTCCTCCAACAGAATGGCCACTAGGCCGCATTAAAAAGGTTTATCGTGGATCAGATGGTCACATAAGAGTAGTTGATGTTCGAACACAAACCTGCATATTAACTCGACCAGTCACTAAACTGTGTTTCCTTCCAAACAGCAAGGAACAACTTCAACCAAAACCGCAAAATAACTCGCAAAAATAACCGAAAAAATAAAAAATCAATTCCGCTAATTCGAAATTAACCCGCTTTATAATCCGTATATAAAAATAAACTCAAACAAGCGCGTTGAAGATCAACCAATTATACATATACATATGTATAGATATGTAGCTACAACAACTACACTCTAACATTATAAATAAAATCAATTTAATGCAATTTTATATTTCCATAGAAATGGACGTAGAGGAGACCTAAACCATCTGCAACACCGTAAGGTCCGAAATCGCTACACCGAAAGCGTCGGATGCACCCGTTGCTGCTTCAAGGACCAGGGTCATGCGACCACCGCCATCCGAAGAGAGAGAAGAGCAGCTATTGGAGCCATATTGGCCTCCATGTTGCAGCCTGTGCCATCGCCCACACGCGCTGAAACGATGCACCATTTTTAAGAGCATGAAGCCCGCTCAACGACAACAGGTTGCAAGAGCCCACGGGCATTGCATGACCTGCCTGGCAGATGACCATGCCACCATAGAGTACAGGGCCGACGGCGCTTATCAACCAACCCGCCGGAACATCTCACCAACACCCGTACCAGATCACGCAGCGATCCTATCCGGCGACGACGACGCACCCAACCAACCACAACACGTACACAGCCATCTCCGCCACGCCACGCTCATCGCCAGCAACAACGACGCTCAACAGGGTTGAGCACTATACTAAGCACACTGCAACAGCTGCAGAGGCTCCCAGACGATTAACTCGCGTAGGAGTCCCGGATGTTCACATGAGCTATGAACGTTCTGCAACATCCCACATCGCATCACTTCACGTCACATCATATCACGTCACAACACCTCATCACACAACAGTTTACAGCATACACCAATACACACACACGCATCAAACACAATACTTAACACCGCTCATTATTACAACACAACAACCACACGATCATCAATGAGACGACTCGTAATAATCTACTATTCAACACCCAAACTATGAAAAGGGATAGATCCGAACGGGATCCCTCTCTTTTTCGTTTCATCCGTGAAGAAAGACGGCCGACACGCAATTATTTATTTTCCTAAAACCTCAACATACGCATTTTTCTATTTGTGTCTTTCTGCCAAAGTGACGTAGTGGCGTGAAACCAAAAATATACAAATTAAATAAAATTGTTATACAAATATAAAAAAAAATATATTTGTACACTCAGTTGGTGAAACAAACTTAATAAATATTCTGTATTCAATATTTATTGTGCGATAGAAAGTGCTTTTTATTTGGCATAAGTATATTATATTGAGTAAGTATACTAGTGTTACACGTTAACACCATCGAACCTAAAAAATAATTTTATAAATCACAACCAAACGGCTTTCAAACATCAGCACAGTATAATGTATTCACTTATTTAACTCCAACACTATGTATCTGACACTCTCCCCACCAAAAACCATGCCACTATCCTGGTCACTGATTTGGAGAGAGCTTTTGATCGCATAGGAATTTTGTAGTGCTAAGCCAATTAGCAACTTGGAAGACAGGTTCAAACGTTTTTAGAATAACGCTTTTATAATCCTAAGGAAATTTAAGGCTCGTATAAACAATGCTCTACCTAGTTTGCATCCTCTCAAAAATGGTGATGATTTTTATCATAGCTTTTGATAAATTAACTGAGATATGCCTTAAAACTAAAGGTATTAAACTTCCTATGTACGAGGTGTGTTCAAAAATTATGGCGAATTTTGAATTTTCGCGGGTGTATATTCGAATTTCGAATTTTTTGTGGCGTTATGTTGGTACTCATGTCTCTCACTTATGCCGACAAGCTCGGCCATTTTGAATGTTCATTTAATTGTTGACAGCTGCTTTGTTTGCACGTGGTTTGGATCGTCTTCGATTTTTACCTATTCAAAAAAATGGATCAAAGAACCTGTATCAAATTTTGTGTGAAAAACGAAATTAAGTGCGCGGATGCATTCTGAATGTTGACTGTAGCATAAGGAGAGAGCCGAGAAGATGTGACAAAAATTGGCTTTTGCACCAGGATAACGCCCCTGCTCACACATCGTTGCTTGTGAGCGACTTTTTGGCGAAAAACAACACACTAATGATGCCGCAGCCACCATATTCCCCACATCTGGCCCCCTGTTACTTTTTCTTGTTCCCTACACTGAAGAGACCCATGAAAGGACGACGTTACGCTTCTCTTGACGAGATAAAGACGGCATCGAAGGAGGAGCTGAAGAAGATACAAAAAAAATGCTTTTCTGAAGTGCTTCGAAGATTGGAGAAACCGTTGGCACAAGTGTACATATATATAATATCTAATGGGGATTACTTTGATGGGGACAAATTAGATATTCATGAATAAATAAATAATTTTTGAAAAAACACAAAATTCGCGATACTTTTTGAACACATCTCGCACGCGGACGACGCTATTATTTATTGCAATATAA
>NW_017535252.1:400413-402426 GCF_001853355.1 Bactrocera latifrons
TAAGAAAATACTAACAGAGTTTAAGAAATGGGATATGAAATCTGGTGCAACAATTTCCATTCCAAAATGTATATAACCACAATTAGTTTTTGAAAATATTGTAATAGAATCCTTAATAGGAGTATATTTGAGTATATTTTGATAAAAGATTTAATTTTCGGTATCAATGTCTTAACATAAGAAATAACTTAACAAAAAGACTACACATTATTAAATATTTAACTAGTATACGATCTTTTAATCATCCCAACTCTCTAATAAATCCTACAAGAGTTTTAATACTCTTGCTAATATTTTTGGATGGTGCGCAAACTCTAATTTGAAACTTCTGGAACCTCCTTACTATGCATCGAGCCGTCGGAGTATGAACGCTTTCCCTACATAACCTATTAAGTGTATCTTGGCGGAATGTGGCCTACCAACATTAAAGGAAAGGGTATTCGAACGAACGTTGCAACTAATTCCAAAACTGATATATTCTTCAAATGCCAGCTTACATAAAACTGTAATTTACGAGTCACAACATAAACAGAACTTCAGGCTAAAATCCACTTTACGCCGTTGTATTTAATACGGAAAAGACTTAAACATATATCCGCCTCCAAAGCAGAAGTGGGTCAACAAACAGCCGGAGTGGTTGTTAAGAAAAGAAACTATTAACATGTTCCTGCACTTCTTCAAAAAGAACAATACCAGTAATTTAGTATTTCAGAAACTCTTCTTAGAGTTAATGAAAACTTAAGAAGAAAGCAATTGGACTGCAATTTACACAGACGGGTCCAAAGCGATAAACACAGCTTTTGCTCTCACCAAACCAAATGGAGAAGTTATTACAGGCGGGATTCTTCCTTGTTGCTCGTCGATATTTACAGCCGAGGCTTTTGCCGTTTTCAAAGCCATAGAATATACGATACATAGCAAAGGCAAATATGTTATGTGCTCGGATAACTTTTCTTGTCTATCTGYTGTTTATAACATTCGCAACACTGCCTCACTTATATCGAATATTCGCGACCTGCGTGTTAAATACAGTCATAAAGTTGCACTACTCTGGGTACCAGGACATGTTGGTATTATGGAAAATAAACATGCAGACCACGCAGCTCAGTTTTTTGAATCAGCGCCAACTCTACAATATGAGCCACACGACAGAAACGATCTCTGTAATATGCTGGACCGCTACGTTCACGAAATTAAACACACGGAATGGAAATATCGGTACTCTACCTTCAATCCCACAAGGACAAAAGTTTTATATCCTAGGAATATATCTCGCCTACAAGCTACCATTTTCACACGTCTAAGGATTGGCCACACGCAACTCACACATTAGCACCTTCTTACTGGCAAGGTAAAACCATCTTGCCCGCCTCTGCCCAAGCACTCTATCACTTCATCACATCTTTAACAAATGTTCGGGTTTAGCGAGTATTAGGCAAAGGCACAATTTTGTGCCAAACTATCAAGAATTTTTAAAAATTCCTCCGATTACAAATATTATGAGTATTTTTAATTTTATTACTGATTGTTACCTACAAAATAAAATATATAGCTTTATATTTAGCTTTTAACCTAAGATATTTGTTTGTCAGAGTCGATGGCTTTAATAGCTCGTACTCTCTTTTTTTTAAATTAGGTTTAATATTACTTTGTATATTTCTCCTAATAAATAAATAAATAAATAAAAAATAAAAAATAAAAATAAAAATATACATTATACCCAGTCATCGACTAAAGCTCGCTCTGTGTAGACGTGTTTCGGCTTATCTTTTGCGTATTTCGCATACTACACATTCGTCTTACGTGCACGTGTTTGCTTAGTAAATCTCTGTTTTATTATTATAACGCATATCGTTTTTCCTACAAGTGTTTTCTAAACGAGTGAATCGAGTGTGTAGATGTAATAAGCATGGCCCCCGGGCCACCCAACCTCGGGAATAACAGGTTTGCTTTGCTTGCCTCGGAATCCCATCCAAAAAGAAAGAAACCCTCATACACGCCCCTTAATTTTCC
>NW_017535252.1:403642-404782 GCF_001853355.1 Bactrocera latifrons
CAAAATTTAATTATGTATAAAAAGGTTAACGCGATGTTTCGTAGGAAAGCAAAACAATCTAAAAGGGACAGCTTAAATAAATTCTCGGAATCTATCAATCATAAAACAAAYCCGAAAAAAGCATGGTCCGATATTARAAAATTATCTGGAATATACCCGCAATCCCAGTTGATCTCCATAAGTAATCGCCAACGCAAAACAGCTATCTAACTACTTCGCAGCATACTGGTCAGAATACTCGCAGGACTCAAACTTTCATGCCACTTTCATTTCAGACAAAAACAAATATCTCAGTACTTCCCCTTATACGTTATCTAACATCACAGATTGCAATATAGAACACATTGAACTACAATCTACACTATCCTCTTTCGCAGGCAAAACCCCGGGTACCGACAGAATATCGTACCCCATGTTGCAACATCTACCTTCATGTTTGATGGCCAGATTAATTAAGTTATACAACAACATTCGAAATAAAGGTACTGACCCCCAAACCTGGAAAAACGCTATTATTATCCCCATTCCTAAGTCAAGTAGTCCTTTAAATCTAGATTTAAAGCAGAAGCTTCAGGTTTCACACCCATTTCACTGCTTAGCTGTTTAGGTAAACTTTTCGAAAAAATTATAGCTAATCGTATTTCGTGGTATGCCATRAACAATAACTCCATTAGTCCGCAGCAAGTGGCTTTTAAAAAGGGGCATGGCACCATTGATGCCTTGCTCCTCTTCGAAAGCTATGCTTCTACTGATCTTTCCAATAGAAACCACATTTCCGTACTAAGTATAGACTTCGAGAAAGCCTTTGACCGCTTGGGAGCTCATGTAGTTTTACGTCAGTTGGTAAAATGGAACCTTGGTGGTAAAATCCTTAAAATTATCCAGTCTTTTCTCACTAATCGYAGATTTGTTTCCAAAGTAAATAACACCTTTTCGGATTATTTCTTTTTACATAATGGTATTCCCCAAGGTTCCCCGCTATCTGTAATTTTGTTTACTGCTGCATTCAATGAAGTTTGTCACATAATCGATAAGTATAAAAATATTTTTTATATATGCTATGCTGATGATTTATTATTGGTCTCTAAACTAAATGACCTAAACCTTGTTAAACAAGATTTTACTAATATATTAGCTGAT
>NW_017535252.1:405540-415707 GCF_001853355.1 Bactrocera latifrons
CACTGCTCCCAGACTGGAAATTCGTTTTCACAGATGGTTCAAAAACCGACATCAGCACAACATTCGCCGTCGTTGACTCCGAGGGAAGAACAATTACAGCAGGAATACTYCCCAGCTACGCCTCGGTTTTCACAGCTGAAGCTGTCGCTATCTTCAGCGCAATCATCTTCGTCGAAAAATCTAGATTTAAAGCAGTTATCTGCACTGATAGCAAATCAACCATACACTCGGTATTAAACGCAAACAACAAGTCCTACTTAATTTCCTGTATTCGGAGCAAATTAATCGAGAATAACAATCGCTTGAAACTAATGTGGGTTCTAGGACATGCAGGAATAAAAGGAAACAATCTGGCAGACGAACGAGCTAAACTCGCAGCTAAAGAACCACTAATAACTTTTGACTATATTATGAAAAAAGACTTKTATAAGTGTATATCGCAGCTCCAATATAACTCACATATGGAGACTTGGAGATCTATCCAGCACCMATATACTGCGAATAACCCGAACAGGGTAAAACCAAGCTATCCCTCCAGCTGCCGATGCAACGACATCAAAGCATTTATCCGATTACGCCTAGGACACACAATTGCCACACATGCGCACCTCCTAAATCGTTGCCCAAAGAGTTCCTTCGAAAACGTAACTAAAATATCAGCAATCTTAGTACAAACAGGTTTAAAACCACAAATATGATTATGTTTATAAACTTCCCATTACTTATTATTTATTTTGTTCTTAAAACTTTTCTATTAGCTACAGAACATTTTATTAACCTTACACCTAAGACTTAATTAAGCAATAACTATACATTTTACATTTACATCAGCGAGCCGAAAGTCCTGGCAGCCAGTGCTCCTTTTTTCGTGGAAAAGTAATTGTATTATTGTTTCACGTTTTTATAAATAAATAAATAAATACATTATACTCTTACAACTGGTTGCTACTGAGTACTATATCTTTTTCAAATAATGGTTACCTTATATATAAAAATATTTCGCAAATTGTGTTGCTAAGCGCATAACTCAACAACGCCTGGACCAATTTGGCCCATTCTTTTTTCTAAATGTTCGGTGAGGTTCAAAGATGGTTTTTACGGTTTTTCCAAAAAATATTGCTTATCAAGCTGCGTTACATTGAAAAAAAGTTAAATGATAAATTTAACTTATTTTCATTTCAAAACACATAATTTGAGGCAGAACGACCCCCCGCCGTTGTCAGCAGTATCTGTATGTATAATAATAAGGGCGACTAGAAAGCTGTTACCTGAGTAAAAATTGAGATATCTTGATGAAACTTGGTATGCGGGCTTTTTAGTACAAAAAAATTCGAGTTCGTAGATAGGCGTAATCGGAACGACTGTCACTCCTACAAAACGCCATTAATCGAAAATTTAAAAAGTGCCATAAGTAAGAACTAAATTAAGATATAAAAGTGCAATTTGGTGCAGAGTAGTGCGCGAGGTCCCGCTTTCTAACAAGTTTAAAGTACATATCTCCTAAACCACATAAGCTTCTTATTCTTCTTTATTGGCGAAGATACCGCTTACGCGATTTTAGGCGAGCTAACAACAGCGCGCCAGTCGTTTCTTCTTTTCGCTACGTGGCGCCAATTGGATATTCCAAGCGAAGCCAGGTCCTTCTCCACTTTTCCTTCAAACAGATTGGAGGTCTTCTCCTTTCTCTGCTTCCCCCGGTGGGTACTGTGTCGAATACTTTCAGAGCTGGAGTGCTTTCATCCATTCGGACCACATGACCCAGCCAGCGTGCCGCTGTTTTTAATTCGCTGAACTATGTCAATGTCGCAGTATATCTCATACACCTCATCGTTCCATCGAATGCGATATTCGCCGTAGCCAACGCGCAAAGGGCCATACATCTTTCGCAGAACTTTTCTCTCGAAAACTCGCAACGTTGACTCATCAGTTGTTGTCATCGTCCAAGCCTCTGCACCGTTTATCAGGACGGGACTTATAGGGTTTCGTGTTTGTTCGTCGAGAGAGGACTTTACTTGCAATTGTCTACTTAGTCTGAAGTTGTACCGGTTGGCAAGAGGTATCCTGCGATGGATTTCCAGGGTGACATAGTTGGTGGTGTTTATGCTGGTTCCAAGATATACGAAACTATCTACAACTTCAAAGTTTTGACTGTTAACAGTGACAGGAGAGCCAAGTCGCGAGTGCGACGACTGTTTGTTTGATGACAGGAGGTATTTCGTCTTGCCCTCGTTCACTGCCAGACCCATCTGTTTTGCTTTCTTGTCCAGTCTGGAGAAAGCAGAACTAACGTCGCGCGTGTTGAGGCCGATGATATCAATATTATCATGTTTTCGTCCGACAAAGAAGCTGATGCATGTTCCTTATCCGTTTTTCGGCGGCGTGTTTGAATAGATCGGCTGGTAATCCGTCGGCTCCCGCTGCTTTGTTGTTCTTCAGACGGGCAATTGCTATTCGAACTTTTTCATGGTTGTGCGTTCACTGCCATTCAGCAGGCTGGAGAACTGTTCCCTCCATAATTTAAGTATGCTTTGAACATTGGTCACTAGATCAAAAGAATGCTCCGATCGTGAAAACTTGGAGACTATATAGATTTCGACAAAATTAAGTATATAACATTATTTATAAAATCGGACCACGATACAACCTTCTTCCCATATGACAAAATTTGAAATTCCTTTAGATTATATCACTTTCCGGTATACAAATCAAGAATCAATTAATATAACGACATAAAGTTTGCACGCATAATGTCTTTGGCGTGTGCTACCTTATGGCCAAAAATTATTTAAATCCAAAAAACTGTTCAAGCCCCTATTTACCGTACCGGTAACTTTTGATTGAAAATGTCGGTCAATGTATGATATATTTTACTATTTTACTATATGTACATACATATAAGTATGTATGGATGTATGTATAAAAAAATGAATCACAAAATATGTTGCTAAGCGCATAACTCAACAACGCCTGGACCAATTTGGCCAATTCTGTTTTCTAAATTTTCGTTTAGATTCAAGGATGGTTTTTACGGCAAGAAAATTTTTATATAATTGCCGGAAACCCCCTAAACTCACACCTTTCTTTTTTCCCATACAAACAAATGAAACAAATTTGTTCGTAATGCTAAGAGAACGGCTGCACCAATCATGATGAAATTTTCAGAGGTTGTTCGTTGTGAATCAGAGAAATATAAATAAAATCAATAAAAATATCTTTTACTTTTCATAAGGAAAAGGCGGAAAATTGGATAATTCCAGAAACAAACTTTTTTCCATACAATGTTTTTCAATTTTTGTTTCTTTTGCTTTTTAATATTTTGATTTGTAAATAATTTGAATAATTCAATTTTGGTCGCTTGCTTTTTGATTCCGGCTATTCAAAAGGAAAATTCTTGAAAATTATTGAGTGAAAACGTTATGTGTGTTTCACACAAAATGATCAATTAGAGATTGAAATTTGCGACGATTCCACGAAGAGGTCGTGCTGATATCGGTCTGCGTTCTTTTTGCCATCAACATGTGGCAGCCCAAGGTAAGACAAGGCAAGAAGTACTCCCAGGATGCGATGACATACGTGCGGAATTATGGATCGCGGTCAATCAGCAAGCGATCGTAACGATATCACATCACGACAACAGTTACGATGTTTGATGGGCTTTATCTGGAAGCATCGTATATGTGGTACTGTTAGATGCTAGAGGTAATCTGTTGAGTGGCAAAAAAGAGGTTTGTCGTAAATATTCTTCTTTGGATGGTGCGTGGTGGTTACACCAGATCAAGTTGATGAACTCATCTCTGCGGAAATTTCTGACGCAGAGGAAAATCCAGTCTTATACGAAGTGGTATGTCTGACAACAAATACATATACACGAAACACTATATACGTACGTTTCTTTCGGAGCCACAAACTAGAAATGATGGATATCTGCTCTAAACGGCGTCGCTCACCATTCAACAATGGCAGAACATTCAGCATTCAATTTAGAAGAGTTATTATCGAAGTTGACATCACATGGATGGTACTATTTCACCACTATTGTATAATTCACATTCACAACTCATATCAATGTTGAGTATTGCAGTTTGATGTAATCGATAAAATACGTTTGTAATTACGTTACCAAAGGAAGGAACATGACTGTTATTGGCCTTGAACGAGATGAGATCAGGAAGTATTAAAGAGGTCGATCGTGAACTGCAATAAAGCGATTTGTAGGATATCTACTTTTTTATATCATGAACATTTTCCGGCTGTTGTGCGTCTCGCAATTCATTTGGAGAATCACCAAAGAATGTATTTCAACCCAGGGAATACAGTACAGATAGTGAAACACCGCCAGCAACAAAATTAACATTTACGAGTTTTTACTTAACTTTCGTCAGTGATCCGTTTGCGAGAACAAAAAAAAAATACTTTACATCGTATTCGCTACGAATTGGAAATGCATCAATTCCGGTTGATACTTCCGGTGGTTTGATTTCAATTCCATCTTCCCTTTATCAATTCACGAAAGACGAACTCATCACCAATGTTCGGACATTGTCCAAATTATAGTAACTATGATTCCTTAAGCAATGTAAGCTGCCAAAAATACTGAAGTTGTTGACTTAAACTGGAAGATTAAAAGTCGAATTCCGGGAGATTTGCGTTAATAAAAATCGATCGAACGTCTTGGCAATGAAGACGTGGACGTGAATTATACAGTGGAATTTCTAAAAAGCCACCGCATCATTTGCGCCGAAAAATAGGATTTGTCGTTATTGTGTTTCGCAATCTTCATGCGCCGAAACTGTGTAATGGAACCCGACTGATTGTGGCGCAGCTTTATAATACAAAAATGCAGAATGCTTGATTCTACGAATTCCTTTGAGTTTTAACGATTTACCATTTCAGTTCATTCCATTTCCAGAGAAAGCAGAAACCAAAAAATGTTGTTTGTCTAGCGGCGTTACATTGAAAAAAAAAAAAATAAATAAATAAAAATATTAATTAAACTTTCTTTTCATTTCAAAACCCTTAATTTCACGCAGGACAACGGCTGCGGGGCCAGCTGGTACATATATAAAATTCAGGGACAGTACTTCTAATATAATGGTATGTCAAAAATGGCTTGAATCGGACCCGGATACCGGATTCTTTGATGCCGCCAAATGGCGCTTCCGCCTGCGACGCCAATCCTACATTAACGCCCACAATGCCAATCTCAGGTGGTCGCGCCACTCTAAATACTCTTGCATGTTTTGACTATAGAAGTACCATGCTAACCTACGCAGTAAACTATTCACTCTGGTTACAACTTCGTCTTCCGTGTCGAACTTTGCCAATGTAATAACTGGTCTGAAGATCTCTTGACGATAAATACGTGCTGTCCGACCCACGTCGGTAATGACAGTGGGTGCGTAGAAGAGTTCAACAATGTCTTGCAACCGTTTAACACCACATACTACCTTTGCATGCCTGGAAAGTGCGTCTTTCATGAATGTCTCAATTCGCTTTAAGTGTGCTGTATTAACGCGTGGACCAATTTCCACACCTTTATCGAGTCCCGGATCACTTTTCAAAGCCTCAACTTGTTCTTGTAACTGTTTCAGAAAGTCCTCATAAATTTGAGGGTACGTAAAAACGGTTTGCTGAGACACAAGTAAAATATGCTAGATCTTTAAGGGCTGTCAGGATTCTGTTTTATTATTTTCAGATTATATGTCGTACAATATTATTATTAGTATATAGTTCAGTTATATTAAAAATGTTCGTTTTGAAAGTTAAAAATAAAAATCAAAAAAAATCTCAATCATTATTCAAGAACGATATTGACGCGACAACGACTACTCCGACTATATTTCTCGAGTGTTAGTGCGCTTRTTCTTTTGTGTTGCAGGGATGCAATTATGCGGTTGACCTTACAGTCGGCCAATCCTGATTACCGGAGTCGACCTCGACTCCGTCATCATTATCAAACCCATCGAAATTCGGCACATTACACCATGGCTTCAACTTATCAGATGCATAGATTGATGTATAATGTCGTTGTTTGCGTTTTGACCCTGGTATATCTTCAACGAGATACCTGTCGTGGCCAATCACCTTGGTTACCATGAACGGACCTTTGTATAGTGGCTCCAATTTTCGAGAACCACCAGTACTAACAGGCTCATTTTCGGCGAGAACCAAATCACCAACGTTATGTTGTGTCGGTTTTCGATGTTTTTCGTTAGAACGCTGTTTAGCTTTTTAACGCTGTTTAGCTTTTTCTCGCTGCTGATTAATACGACTTACTGCTTCAGTTTGAATTTCATTCATCTCGTCATTACTTGTAACATCATCTTCATGTAAAGCTAATATTAATTTATTCTSAAGAATATCTCGAGGCTTGTAATTGAATAAAAGTTCTTGTGGAGTTCGCTGAGTTGTTTTGTTCTTTGTAGTATTTAGTGCCCACTGTATACCTCTAAGTTGATCATCCCAGGTTTTGTCGTCTTCCGTCGACGGAAGTAACATTCCCAGTAGAGTTCGGTTGGTACGCTCTGCATGTCCGTTTGCGCGCGGAGTTCGAACAGCATTCAAAATCTGTTTAATATCATTATCGTTGCAATATTGTCTAAAATCCTGAGAAGTAAACGCTGTTCCACGATCGGTTACTATTTGGGTTGGCACTCCGAAATAGCTGCTTACTTCGTTAAGTAATGTCAATACATGTCGTGTCGTTGTGCTTCTAACAGCTCGTAATACTGTAAATTTCGTGAATGAATCAACGAGGACTATTACGTATTCGTTCTGCTTCTTGCTACGAGGGAAAGGTCCTAGATGATCGATATGTACCGTCTTGAATGGTACAGGTTCTATCTCGTCATAATGATACGCTTCTTCTATTTTGCCACCCCGCTGTTTATTATATGCGCATTCAATGCAAGATTTCAAAAATGTGTTTACAAAATTAGGCATTCGAGGAAACCAAAAATATTTATTTAATTCTTCTAAAGTCTTTTCTGCAGTAAGATGTTTAACTTTCTCGTCCACGCTCTGTGCAATTTTGTATCGCATTGATTTTGGTACTACCCATAGCTTATTACTTTTCTGCTTTCGATCAAGTCTTCCGTTTTCGATTTTGTATTCATCATTAGTAATTTTATCACCGCTGTCAAGTTTTTCTACAATATCTCGAATATCTTTGTCTTGATGCTGCATACTGTATATCCAGTCACCTACGTCTAAAGTTGTTTTCGCCATCGCTGTATCGATTTCTTCATCTATTTCATATGGCATTCTGCTGAGAAAATCGACATGCTCCATTCTTCTACCTGGTCGGTGCTCCAATTTTACAAGAAAGTCTTGAATACGTAGCCACCAACGTGCAATTCATTGTATCAACTCACGTCTGTACATTGCTGTAGTAACCGCGCTRCAGTCAGTCACAACTACGATCTCTTTCCCTTGCACATAATACYTAAAACGCTCTAGGCTGCTCACCACCGCCAATACTTCCAGCTCATAGCTATGAAAGTTTCGCTCGCTGTCTGTCGTAGATCTRCTGTAATATGCAACTGGTTTCCAGTCGCCGTCGTCTCGTTGTAAAAGTACACCCGCAATACCAACTGAGCTAGCATCAGTATGAATCTGATTATCTGCTTCGACACGATATATAATCGACTAACCTGGTACAAAACGTCGAAAATAACCGCTAAGACCAAGAAAACGTCTTACATCTGTTATAGATTTTGGAGTAGTAAAACAATTTACAGCAATTGTCTTCACAGTACCTGGGCTTATGCCACCTGAATGAAGTTAGTGCCCTAAAAACTTGATCGTCTGCTTCATAAACTCGCATTTTTTAATATTTAATGTTAAATTGAGTTCGCAATGCTTTAAAAAGACGTTTCAGACCTACTAATATGTCATTCATATAGTGGATCATGTCACCAGGTTGAGTTCTATCTTTCATATTTTGCATTAGCCGCTGTAATACCGCAGGCGCGTTTCTGAGGCCAAACGGCATTCTCTTGAACTCAAACAAACTTTCAGTTGTTATAAACGCTGTATACTTGCGACAACCTTCTTCTATTGGTACCTGATAGTACCCGCTGTTTATATCTAGTACTGAAAAATATTTGTATCGCATGGCTTCGCTAAGCCTTTCTTCAATATTTGGTGTTGGATAAACTTGTTTTATCATATGCTGATTAAGTCGCCTATAGTCGACGCAAAGGCGTTCACCGCCAGTTTTTTTTTTTTACTAAAATAATTGGAATTGTGTATTCGGATTTAGATGTGGCAATAATATCGCATGCCARAAGTTCTCTAATCATTTCGGTAGCTAAATGCTTCTTCGGCTCCGGCACCCTGTACGGTTTTTGAGCTATTGGTACATTCGTTGTCAATTCAATTTTCATTTCCGTCGCGTTAGTCAAGCCAATATCARTAAGATTTTCCGCAAAAACGTCTGTGTTATCAGCTAACAATACTTGCAAGTCAGCTTTTACATTTATGTCGTCGATACTGCTAATAATTTCGCTGAAATCAGTTTCTCGATGCTTAAGTTCTACCTTTATAACCTGCGTAGAAAATACGAAGCTGTCGTTCTTTATTTCTGCAACAACGTCTGCGTTTTTAAAAATATCTTGCCCCAAAAGCACGTCCATTGTTAATATATCATCATCAACAATAAACAAATTGACGATTAAAACTACATCATCAACGGCCATGTTTACGTTGATACTCTCAGTTGAAGTACGTTTTCCAGCGCAAATGCCTATTATTTCTACAGCGCTTCTGTTAAAGCTGATCGTCGTATCATACTGCATACACTACCAGTGTCTACGAAAGCTACTAACGCCTTACTGTTCACGTTGATTGGTTTTTCGAAAAACTTATATGGTTGATGTATGTGTGTCTGCTTCACGGCTACTGCTTTTTTTACCACAATTTTCTGGTTCGCTACTTCCGTGGAATTTGTTACAATTTTTACATTTACGCGGTTGCCTCGGTTTTGGACAATTCCGCGCGATATGACCACATTCTTTACAATTATAACATGTAATGCCTTTTGTTTCGATTGTATTCCAACGCATGTCTTTTGCACTGTCTTTCTTTCGATCAATCGTATATTCATTTTTAATTTGTTTTGTCACAGTTAAGTTTTGAAGGTAACTTTCAATTGTTTCGCGCATATCTTTTARCGAATTAAACTTCAATGCAGCTATTGCAGTCTGCAATTCACGGTCTTTCAATCCGTCGCGAATGTATTTTATAATTGAACTTTCACTCAGGCCATACCGTCGGCCTAGTCCGCTCATTCTAAAACAATACTCTAAAATCTTTTCATTTTGCATACGCGTAGTACTTGCCATTTTATAATTTACTTGCGCTTCATTCAATTCACAACCGAATTCGTTTTTTAACGCTTTCGCCAAATCAGGCCAACTGGAATAAAATGCTGGTGCTGCGTCTAACCACATACGYGCAACTCCTTTTARTTTTCCAWACACGGCTAAGAGTAAACACTTTTCGTCCCAGTCGTAAGCACTTATGGAACTGTCCACTCTATTTACAAATTGTGTCACTGTTASTGAGTTATCAGTAGTTGGGTCAAACTCAGGAATTGTCTCTGCAATTTCCTTTACACTGGCACTTCGGCCCACTGTTCGTATTGAATTCTGTGGTGTAGTAACTAAACGTTCTTCATTTACATTTTCTCGCCCTGTATCATTATTTCTTTTCTGCATTTGACCAGCAAAACTTTGCATGGTCATCATCATATTCTGCATCATTTCACGCAAATCATTTACCTGGCTTTGTAAATTAGATTCTGTTTCGATTTCAATTTCATCACTACCTAAGAAATCATTTAATCGCATTATCAATTCGGCGTTTGAACCCGTTGTTAGTAAATTATTATTACGTAGTTGCTCCTTCAGTTCGTCAACTTTCAAAGATGCTACGTTTATTTTCATTTTGATTTTTTTTTTTTTTTAACAAGTATTCTTATTGAATTTTACTTTTCCTTATTTTGCTTCATTTGTCATGCAAACAAAACTTTAGACAATAACAACACACAATTGTCACTGTTTCTCTTCTTTTGTTTTTACACTTTCTGTATGTATCCGTTTCGCAATCTCTCGTCCATTCGTACGCGAGAATGTAATTCAAACACAAACCGTCACAATGTTTTTT